>NW_010392474.1:314-6597 GCF_000710305.1 Buceros rhinoceros silvestris | reverse complement strand
GCAGGAGAAAGTGTTACTTTATGTATGAGTGTTTTGATGAGCACTGTAAGAACAATATTCACATGAAAATGATTGTGAGTATAGCACTTCACTTGGGCTTTTCCAGCACCGTGGCACCAGCAGCAGTGCTAACTTGAGGAGGGCTGAAGCCATGCAGAGGTAAGGCTGGTGGCCAATTTTTTGAGGTCCTGTGGTTGTAACTTATCTAAGTGGAAGGAAGCTGAGGTTTGCAGTTACTCTGACACAGAAGCATGTCTTCTTGTAACTGCAGGTAAGACATTCGACCCATAACATTTCCCTGAGTCAGTCCTAACTTATTTCCCACTGACTTCTGGGTAGTTTTAGCTGCATCAAGTGCATCCCCACCTGGGAAAAGAAGAGAATCTGTTGGCCCAAAGTGAACAAAACTTGTGGGATTTAGGATCTGTGGGTTACAGTGTTTTGAAATGACTGATCTGAAAGCAAAAACAAAAGCTGTAGTGTTCTTCACTGTGAAATCACGCCAGAACAGTTTGCCTTTCCTTTCCTCAGCCTTCATTTGGAAAGAATTCCTATTTAGGAATGCATTTACACATGAAGCATGAATACTTTTAATATGTGAGGGTCTAGAAAAAAGGAACGTTGACAGAACCCTCAAAAAGAGTCATGGGGTAGCCTCTGTATCACCAAACCGTGATACTTAGCTGTTTTCCACACAGAAAAAAGGAGCATGTTTTTAATGTTTCAGGTGAGATCAATGAATGCATTGAACATCCATAAAAGGAAAAATGGAAGAGTATTGTTTTGAAAGCAAAAAGACGTTTTCCTTATTCATCTTATTTTTTCCTTGCAATCCATCTTGAAAGGCCATTGATGTTAAATATTCATTAAAGTGTAGAATTAATTTACCAGAACCAAGTACTTGGCTTCGTTGTGGGTGGACCTCATCTTGAGAGGCAGCTGCTCTTCTACAAGGGTGGAAGCTGAGCATTAGGCAGCTCTGACTGAGATTCCAGCAATGCTTGCTGCTTCTTGGGTTTTGCAGCTCTGTTGAAGTTGTCAGTGTAAGAGCTTTGGAATGTTATTAAAAAACTTAGCAAACAGACCTGAACTGGTTTCAGCAATATCAGCGGACATTAGATGGAAAAAGGATTTATGTGGAACTCACCAGAAACAGTATTTTCAGTTTATTCTTTTAAACTTTTAATTCCAACTCTACTAAAGTTAGCTGCAAAGAACTGGCTCACAAGATTTAAAAGCATAATCTTAACTTTTTGCTGAAACATGGTGGGAATAAGAAAACAGGATGAGAATGATTAACCATGCTACAGGATTGCACAAAATACTTTAAAGTGGTAGCTGTTATGAAATATACTGTAGATATAGTAATCTCCTTATGAATATTCATATTCCCTCTGTTGCTTCCACATACTGTAGAAATTATCATTAAGAAATTTATGTATGATACTTTGTCACAAAAAATAAAAGCAAGGAATAAATAATTAGCAACAATCCTTGTTAATATTATCATAGTTGCATTTCAATGCTATCTTCAATGTTTTGATCAATTATCACTAAAACTTTTTTAAGCTAAAAATCTGCTTCACTGAATTAATGTCTCAACACTTTTATATCTTGGATGCGACTGCAAACTAAAACCTGCCTTGTACCTGTCAAACACTTAGAGGCCAAATGTGAAAAGTGCATTTTCAGTCTGTGTTTACTGAGAAGAAAGATTTGAGTTGGGAGTTTGTGGTATGAAGCTGGGATCCTGCTTGAATAAGCATCAATCCACAGGGGTTTGACACAGATGAATGGACTGCAGGCTGATGGATTCTTGAAAATTCTTTGAACATTAGTATTTGGCTAATGGTAGAGGAAGAAGCACATTTTGCCCTTCCTGTAACAGGTCAGAAAAAACTTGCCACAAGGCATTACTCCTCTAAAATCCTGTTGGCAGTTTGGGCCATTATACAGGATCTGGGAGGCAGGATTAGAGAGGAAATCTTGCCAAGAAATCCTAAAAATAGAAAGCTGAAAAATATTCTTTGTGTCACTGGAAGACCTGCATTCTAATTACTTTCATATTGTGGCCTTAAAATCAGAGTGCATTGAAATCATTCTTCTGAAAATACTTGCAGATTTTAAAAAACTTGCGAGCTGCACATTGAGCTTTGGACCATTTCCTCCTAGCTACTAAGAAGTCAGACTGCCCTCAATATATAAAGTAAAATTTAGAAATCATTACACAGGTGGTTTCCCACCCTGACTTCACCCCTTCTACTGTCCTTTTAGCTGAGGGGATAATTGGACTCTGGAATGCAGAGGAATTCATGGTTAAAACTTACATGATCCAAGTGGTAATACTGTTTTCTTATTTGAAGGGGTATAATTTTGTTGTAAGCTACATTTTAAAAGAAAACACAAAATATCATGCTGGAAAAAATACTTACTATATAAATAATTCTAATGCTTTTTAAAGGCTGTGCATTTTTGCCCTCCTTTTGCCTGCTCTGCTTAGGCAATTTTTCATGTATGCTCTTTCTTGCAGACTACAGAGGGATCTGGACAGGCTGGATCAATGGGCCAAAGCCAATTGTATGAGATTCAACAAGGCCAAGTGTCGGGTCCTGCACATGGGTCACAACAACCCCCTGCAATGCTACAGGCTTGGGCAAGCGTGTCTAGAAAGCTGCACAGCGGAAAAGACCCTGGGGTTGCTGGTCGACAGTCGATTGAATATGAGCCAGCAGTGTGTCCAGGTGGCCAAGAAGGCCAACAGCATCCTGGCTTGTATCAGCACTAGTGTGGCCAGCAGGAGTAGGAAAGTGATTGTCCCCCTGTACCTGTCAGCACTGGTGATGCCTCACCTCAAATACTGTGTCCCATTTTGGCCCCCTCACTACAGAAAGAACATTGAGGTGCGGGAGCGTGTCCAGAGAAGGGCAATGAAGCTGAATGAAGGGTCTAGAGAACAAGTCCTATGAGGAATGTCTGGTGGAACTGGGGTTGTTTATCCTGGAGAGAAGGAGGCTGAGGGGAGACCTTATCACTCTCTCCAGCTACCTGAAAGGAGGTTGTAGGGAGGTGGGGGTTGGTCCTTTCTTCCGTGCAGCAAGTGATAGGACAAGAGGAAATGGTCTCAAGTTGTGCCAGGGAAGGTTTGGCACAGGGAAGGTTTCTAACGTCCAGATTGGATGTTAGAAAAAATTTTGTCACCAAGCAGGTTATCAAGCATTGGAACAGGCTGCTCAGCGTAGTCGTTGAGTCAACAACTTGGAAGTATTTAAAAAATATGTAGGTGTAGTACTTAGTGATATGATTTAATGGTGACTTGGCAGTTCAGGGTGTGCAGTTGGACTTGATGATCTTAAAGGTCTCTTCCAACCAAAACAATTCTGTAATTCTGTGATTCTAAATATTGATCTAATAGAGTGTAAGAGCTTCAGAAATGTCCAGGGTGTTCTGCAAGACACATAGTGACTATTTACTTCATCATACTTCCATTGAAGAGAGGTTTTTAATGGATATAAACCCAAATTACTTAGGAAAGGAGTAAAACCAGTGAAGTGTTACTACTTTGTTAATAAGATGGGTTATTAACTTTTTTCTGAAGTGTTTGGGTTTTTTGGTGTTTTTTTTTCTTTCTTGGAACCTCCAAAGAGTTTCAGCATAGAGAAGAACAACTGAAGAGTAATGGAGTCCTTATAGGGGCCTGATTTACCCTCATATTTTGTCCTTTTTCTGTGGCACCTCAGTCCTTTACATGAAAAAAAGGCAGGGATTGACTGACTAATGAAGCAGTAGTGATTGTAGGTTTTGGTAGTGACAAAAAAGGTGCATATCACTCAGTGGAGAAATAAGTTATTTGCATTGAGCTCATATCTTTCCTTACATGCGTCCTAGATTTAGCTTAGCTATTTGTTTTCTACAGTATATCCCAAGGAGTGTGGTGTATAATGCCTATACCAAATATCAGACTTACAAAGTGGAAACTTCAGCAGCAATATCCAGAATCAGTATGTTGGATTTTATATCTTACTCTGTAATGAAACTGCAGGAGAACCCTATTCAGAGTCTCTTAGAGTGTATGTGTTGATTTTGGGAATAGATTAGAAATCCAGGTTCCTTTTACATGGTGAGTTATTGTTGCTGCTGTTGTTGATAATAACAGTAACAATAATTTTGAAACCCACCTATCCATCTTCTGGTCCCACCAGGCAAGAAAAACTTTCTGTACTTGTGTATCATGCAGATTAAAATGATATTTGCAGCATCAGTTAATACTTCATCTGTCCACCTCAAATGGTTTATAATCTACTCTTTGGAGAGACTTTTCAATTAATTTTCAAACCTCCGGTATTTATTTAACTTAAGGAGCTGCGATGCTGACTTCTGAAACCATGTTCCCCAAAAGATCTTGCTAAAAGGCTGCTTTGCTGCTGGAGGGAGCTGGAGTCACTGAGTTCTTCTTTCTTGCAGTATGTCTGGTTTTAGCAGTGGCTAGATCAAATAGATCTGGTAATGCCTAAATCACTAGTGGAATGACTCTGGAGTACAGTCTTTGCTTACATGGGCTAGAAATTTTTACAGGACCTTTTTGCCTAAGAAGGACCTTTGCTCCTTTGGCTGAAGTAACGCAGAGGCACACAGATTGGGGGATTGAGGAGAAAAACTGTATCCAGTGTAACTGTGTGTGCTGGCCATGATATTATGGAAGACCACCTCAATGTACTGATTATAATATAGTCCCATGGGCCGATGGACTATGTATATTTTGAGGCACACTTATCCTGACTTCCATTGACTGACCTCTTTTTATTGACTGGAAAGATGACATGCAAAAGCTTACTCAAGAGGAGGAAATGTCATTAGGACAAGGCACAAATCTACATATGGGATTATAACACGTTTTGTTTTTCTTTTAAATTACATCTCAAAATGTTTAACTGAGACATAGCATAGTGAGCTGTGGAATACTTGCAAGCCTAGTTCCCACAGTTGAATAGTGTGCAGAGTTGGGGAAAAATGGAAACCTTTTCAGCTGTTTTAACTGTAATCTCTGAATTACTACAGGAAGAGTATCTTATTCCTGAATTCCTGATCTGCATGCAAGCTGATATTTGGTGCCCTCCTGAAATGCACGGTTTTGATTGGTGGTTCACCCACCCATGCCAGATTTATGCAGACAAGATTTATACACCTAAAGGTGCCAGAGAAGAAGACATTTTATGTTTGCTCGGGGTCTTTTGGCATGAGGAATTAGAGAACAAACTTAACTCATCCAAAGCCATATGCCTTCTTTAATTGTGTATATATTAGATCATAGTTCTGTCAAGCAAGAGATTTTACTGATTAAATTACTGATCAGTAGCTGTGCAAGCAGGATCAGTCTTGAGTCTCTTTTTGGCTCTCAACAGAAGGAGAAAATGATTTTTAATAGATACTACTGTTCCCTCTGCTTTCTTCCTACCCCATCTGTGTAACAAAGCTGCTACTTGATCACTCTTTTGACCTTAAATCTTTGGTGACTGGGAGAGAGGAACAGAGAGAGAAGAGCAGGACGTGGGGAGTGAGTGATTTGTATGTGGAGATTCAAAAAGGGAGAGCAAAGGAGATCTTGAACAGGAAGGACCAGAAGCTGGATCTGAAACCAAGAGCTGCAAAGATAAGTGGATGAGAAGTGAAACATAAAAATAGCTGAGGAAATTAGATGGGATGAGGAAGAGAGAGGGAGGAAAAGATGAAACACCAAGAAGAGAAAACTTAACACAAGCTGCACAAGTTTCTGTGGTATGTCTGTATTGGCTTACATCAATATTTATCTAAAAGTTACGCATCTAGGCATTAAGAATCTAGCTTCCTATCTAAATATCCCAGAAGATAATTGATTCAACCCATGTTAATATTGGCTGCTGTTGTTATCTGACAACAGAGGGAGCTCAGATAGTTTAAACTTGAAGGCCAGGTTTTAGCTGGCTAAAATTTGGTAAAATGATTTCTCCTTACTATAATAGAGTTGAATATTTTTTTTTTAAAAACTGTAAAAGATGTAGCTTTCTTAGTGAGAAGAGACCTTGGTAGGATCGGAATGAAACTGTAGGTCAGCACTCTTACTGGTGGGAAGCACTACCATGACTCCTAGCTCATCAGTGTATCTTGTGTCTGTTCTATCACTCAACACACTTTCTTCTCTCTCCACTGGTGTGGCAGCTTCTTGAAGCTTGGTAGCGTCCCACACCACAAATGTTGATGTGCTGCTCTCAGACTTAGCTCCAGCACGCCTGATTTTATCCTTTTCCTT
>NW_010392474.1:0-266 GCF_000710305.1 Buceros rhinoceros silvestris | reverse complement strand
TTTGAGACAGGTGCCCTGTCTGTTGCCAGCAGGCCTGGTGTCCTGTAGAACAACCCATGATCAAAAAACCCTCAAGTCCTGCTGGTGACACAAGGCTCAGAGCCAGGTGGCTCAGACCTGGTGGGTCTTCCTGTATCTTCCCTCATCATTCCCTGCAACCAGAGGGATAGAGAACACCACTTGTGCTCCTGATTCCTTGACCAGTTGTCTCAGGGCCCTGAAGTCTTTCCTGATCGGCCTCAGACTTCTTGTTGCCAGTTCTTCAC
>NW_010392473.1:97033-98780 GCF_000710305.1 Buceros rhinoceros silvestris | reverse complement strand
CTGCCAGATCTGCCCCGTCCCGGGGGGGAGAGCTGCTTTGTCACTCACCAGGAAAAGAGCCTAGTTTTCTTACATAATTGATGGTTTGTTTGTTTGTTTGTTTTAAAGACTCGAAGAATCAGACCAACGATCGAAGATCCCTCGTGTGACACTTTTTATAGCAGCTGTTCTGTTCTGCATTTCTCAGATACGAGGTGCTTAAAGCAACTTCTTTTTAGGGTTATTTTTATGTTGTGCTATTTTCAGGCACTTTGAGGGAAAAGAACAATTATTTCCTTATCTGAATTTATTTTGGTTTTGTTTACAATTTAGAAGTTTTCGATAACAATTTAAGGCATCCTTTAGTGCTAAATGTAATTAAGCCTTGTCATCTGCCCTTCCTTAAACCAAAATCCAAACCCTTCGTTTTGTATTTGTTTTCTAAATAGGAAGAGACAGTAAAATTTAAAGCCTGTAGGCAAGACAAAAGAAAATAGATGGGTGGAAGTTCAGATGTGCACTTCCACAGAAAATTGCAAAGTTCTGTACTTCCTTCACTCAACTTTGGGACAGAGAAGAGAAGCACCCATATTTGATGCAGAAAAGCTTTAAAAAAAAAAATCAAATTCCATTACTGGGCAAAACATCACCTCCTAGCTCTTCTAAACTAATGAGTGAAGCCCTACAAATTTCAACCGTTAGCAGAAAATCAGTAATTTTGTACAATAAATACAAATTTCAAAGCAAGCAAAGCATCACCTGCAAAGCCTTGCATCTTTATCTCTGCGTCTGGCTGGCCATGGCTGCAAGGGTGGCCCTCGGCAGCAGCTTTGCCCGCAGAGCACAGCGCAGAAATCACCACACTGGTGGAGACCCAGGGTCAGCACATCTTTAGGGAAAGGCATAACAGCACATAGCCTCCCAGCCACGCTTATAAGCCAGCCATGCTTAATTTAAGTCTTGGATGCTTACAGTAAGATAACTCACCCATGTTGGCTTCAGGGGCTTGGCAAAGCTGGGATGCTTCCAGATGTGAGTGGCATCCAGACGTGAGTTGCTTCCAGTGCAGTCAGCTCCAACAACCACACTGGGTCTTCTCCCTCTGCCCAGCCTTAGGGCTGGTATGAGCACAGCCACAGCTGCCTGATGGTCCCCCAGTAACTACTCCAAAATAACTTCCATCTGCAAAGCCTGATAGGGCTGCCGTACAAACCCTGCCTGGCCTTTCCTGGCTTGGCATGAAAGAGCGTGGCATCCCCACCCGTCCCACACTGAGCTGTGTCCTGATCAAGTTGGAAAAGCCACTGAGGTCCCTTGGGCTGCTGGATGAGCAAAAAGGAGAATCTTGGAACATCATCGTATCGCAGCCCAGGCTTCCCTCCAGGCATGTTTTCCGCACTCCAATACTTCAGGCTTTCTCTTGTGTCATCATCAAATAAATGACTTCTAGCAGGAGTAGTATCTGCTCCCTGAGATGTGGAGTGGCTCCACTGGGTAACGGGAGCACTGCATAAGTTACTGAACCCCTGAGAGTCTGCCAGCACCCTTCCCACAACTTCAGTGTGTCCCCTAAAACTTTGAGACTTCCTGGGGAGAAGGCTACAGGGTACTTGAGCTTGGGATGCAGCCCCAGAAGTCGTGGCAGGGGAGGGGATGGCTGTATCCCGCACTCAGATGAGTGCAGACACGTATCCCGGGAGTGCCGGGGTGAGCCAGTGCTGCCAGTTGGGTATGTGGAGTGCTATCAAGCCCCGCCGGTCAGCAAACG
>NW_010392473.1:87383-96902 GCF_000710305.1 Buceros rhinoceros silvestris | reverse complement strand
TGAAAAGCTGAGCATAGCATTAGGGCTGAGTCAGAGGGGAGGGGAGAAGGTTTACGTGGAGCAAGTCCTACCTGTGTCCTGGGGGAGAGGAGTGCAGGCTTCACTCATCTCCTCATCCTCTGATCAGGATGGTGTTGGGAAACATGCCTGCTGCTCTTTTATCTGAGTTGCAGAGTGCCTCAGGGCAGCCACTGTCCCCGTTCCACAAGCACTCCGCATCCCACCACCCCCCACCTCAGCATCCCCTTGTGCCAGGTCTGGTGCTGGTGGGAGCTGCCTTGCTCGTCTTCAGCTCACTGACAGGAAAACATCAAAGTTTTTCTTCCACCACCGCCCCCCAACCCAGCACCACTTCATTCATACAGGGTAACCAGGTAATTTGGCTCTGGGGTGGGGTTCAGAGGAGCTCAGCACATGGCACAGGGTGAGAAGTGGCAGCACTTGCCTGTGACTTGGGTGGGTTGGGCCCCTTTCTGGCACTGAGCTGAACAGAGCGAGGCAGTCTTGTAGAGGAGCATCCTCACAGGCTCACTCGTGCATCTGAAACCCTGAAACCATACGAACATGAGGGGAGGCAAGAAACAAAACCTCTCCATCTTCACGTGACGGGAGCTGACCCATGGAGCAACTAATTAGGTCTCAGTTCTGGGACAGAATTGGGAGTGGACTGAAGTGCTCCCAGGACCCAATCCTGGCTTTGCCATGCACTGAATACGTTCCAGTAGTAGGACATCACCTACTTACGATGCCATTTCCATCGATACCCAGACACGTTGTCGTATGTTGTGCAGCGCTTTGAATCTTTACAGCTGGACATCAGGAAGCGCAGAAGGAAAGTTCTAGTGTAAGTAAATAGATTGTGCGGAGTTTAGAGAAACTAAGCTACAATCTTAAATTCAAATAACTTTCCTATTAGGAAGGATCTATTAATACTCATGGTCTGGTAATTGTGCAGCCTCCAAGTCCTCGCGCAGTCAAAAGCAACCCCTCGGAGCCCATACCTACCCATGGAAAAATCCCCTTAAAACACTGGGAATTTTGCCTACGTAAATACTGCAGAAGTTGAGCTGCAAATGCCTCTTCTATAAACTACAAAACGAGAACTTGATCACAACAGCAAGAACAGTGGGAAATTTAAGTCAGAGCATGCTGCTGCAAGAATGTGCTCAAGGAACCCAAATTTCCTGCTGGTTTTGCATTGCTTTTCTCTCTCGTTACCATTTTCTCCATAGGTGAGGGCAATCCTCAGTCACTCAACTTTGTTCTTTGCCGCTCGGCCTCTGTGGGTGAGCGTCATCTTCCTTTATCTGCTGCATCCACTCGCTTGCCCAACCATTATCCCAGAAGGCAGAGTGTTTCTCTTTGATGGTTGCTTTTCAGTGCCACTAGATAACTGAAGACAGCAAACATTTTCTCCTCGTGTCTAATCTGTGTGGTCAGAAAGTGAAAGATTTTATGCCCTTCAAACAGCTGACTGCCAGCTGGATGGATTTCAGCCTGTCTTGCTCATCTGCCTGTGCTGGTAACAAGGATACAGCTCTGTGTTGCCTTTCTCTCAGTTCAGGAAGCTGTTCTGCTCATATCAAGGCTTCTCTTTAAAGGACTTTTTCAGGAATTGCACCAAGGCTGGATTTTTAAATTGTTTTAAGCCTTTTGCATTTTTTTCGAGGGGCTGAGATTTACAAGTTCTTGGTCTATACTTAATTTTAAAAATTATTATCTGTGTCAAGCCCACTCTTTTTGATACAGATTTAAATATACCGTTTTAATCATCTACAGTAACAATTTAAGTTCCTCCGTCCTCTGTGGGGCTCTCTGGTCTTACCCCGAGCTGTGTCCTGCATAACGTGCTGCTGCAATCGAGGCCTGAATCATTTGGTTGGTTGGAGGTCTGGCTCCTCTGACCCGTAGAGGGCTAGGAAGTGGTACCTGCCATTCACAGCAATAGCAGCACAGCACTGCTGTCACAGCCTGCCCTCTGTGGATCCATATCCTGGTCCCCATTTTAGGGCTGGTGGCAGCAGGAGGTATGAAATGATGCACCAGGTTACCACAGAGCAGAGTTAAACTCTCGGTCCCATCCCAGTCCCCTGAATACTGAGATGTGCGGACTGAAGTGACTAATCCAGAGTCACCTAGGTAAATCAAACCCAAACATCCTTCACAGCTTGGGCCTGGGTCAGGCTGCAACTCCAGTGTCTTCCCAGCCAGTGCATCACAGCAAGAAGTGTGTCCTGCGGGAGCCATCCCTCCACCCAGAGGCACAAAATGGGTGCAGTGGAAACACAAGTATAACCCTGTCCTTGCAGACATCAACCCTGCTCCTTGCCTAGGTGGGGAACCACTATTTGGGAACAGAAGATGAAAAAGGAAAAGCAACCAAGTCTCTCCTATTGCCCCACTCACGAGGAGCAAGGAAACTGGCTCTCAGTTTGCCTTAGGAATAACTTTGACCCTGGAAAACAGATACTCGAGCAGGAACGAGGGACTGGATGGGAGGAACATCAAAGCCCACGTAGACACTGCAAATGTGTGGGATTTTCATCTCCAGGTCATCACGGAGGGATGTAATGGTCCCTTGAGGCTTTCCACTTAAAACTGCTGGTTCCAGCTCACCCCTCCCCTGCTCCCCGCATTGCCACAGACTTTTTGCACACTGCTCCTTTTTGCTTGCACCTTTTCTCTGCCTTGCGGAAAATACGTGCTTCCAGTAGCCCAAATTTGGGGTCTTGCTGCAGCTTGGCACTTCCTTTGGCCTGATAAGCATTTATAGATCCCGTCCCCTACCCTTTTCACTACAGGTTGCAATCTGGGACAGGTCCTAATGCAGCTGAGAAACGCTTAATTCTGGATCTAACCATTGCTGTGCAAATTAAGCCATCAAGCTAAGCATTACATTGGTTTATCTTTTGTCTTTGGCACACTATAAATCAAACAGGAACTGAATATGCTTCTTTTGACTTGTGATATTATGTACATGTGCATCTATGCTGCGTTCCAGGTGCCGTTGCCAAAACGTTAACAGTAATACTAGGAGGACTAAACAGAGCAGATGTTCTGTAATCCCACACCAAAAGGCAACCCAGGAACGTTGGAAGTTCTGCAGGTACAAAACCTCAAGCCATGTACTTTTATTCATATAAACTAATTATCGTAACAGCTATATGAGGAGACTGAGCTGGCTGACTTGGCAAAGGACATGGAACCGTGGAATTCTGACCCTGGGATCAGTTCTGCCCCTCCACTCAAGCCTGTGTGCAGCATAAGTGTACAACATATTACAGTGCAGGGATCATAAACTGTAAAACTCTATTTTAGGAGGGTTGTTTTCTTTCTTTCCCCAAATAGTAGACTTTCTCCGGAGATAATAAAACACAAATACCCATTAGAGTAGGAAAAAAGCTAAGCAGCTTTACAGATACCAAGCTCCTTTTCCCTAAACTGTTTGATATCCCTAGGGGTGTCACAAGGCAGCCAGCTAAAAGCAAAGACACCTCCCTGGAGGGAGCCTTTGTGATGTCGTATTTGTATAGTAGTACAAAGATTGTGTTGGTTAAGAAACCATAAAAAAAAAATTTGTAATAGCTAAAAAATGAGAATGTTTGAGGCCTAATGCAGCTCCTGTCAAAATTAATCAACAAAACTTCAAGAAGTGCAGAACTGGGGCCTCTGTGTCATTTCCAGGAGCTATTTTACAGCATCACACCATGCTCATTAATATCTACTTGACAGCATATATAAAACCCAAAATTTCATTACCAAGATAGAATAGCTTGAAAAAAACCCTTTCTCTCTAACTTTGAAAACTAGCTCTGCTCCCTAAGGTGCAGCTTGAAAATCAGGATATTTTAAAATGCTGCCCCGGTACTTGAGGGTTGCCAGCGCAGACTGGCTCAGGGAGCGAGAAGAATCTGATGGTAGCTCCATCAGATGGTACAACTGCTGGCATCACACCATTCCTACGGCCAGGAGAGCAGCAATGTGGGATTGCTCCCCTGATGCTAAAGGAATAAGAGATGCTGCTTAAATGTGAAGTTGTAGATGCAACTTCTAGCAAGTTGGTGGCTTGGTGAGTGCAAGACATGCCGAGGAAGGAGGTCTCCTCCTACACATGCTCCTACACTCTTGCACCGCGTTTCCTCATTTCCTCTGAAAGCAGCATTGATAAGGGACAAAATAGGGATGCTTGGGCAGTAGAGAGACAGCGCAGAAACATTTGACAAAAATCTAAAAAGGGATTTGGTCTTTCCCCAACTACCTTGTGTTTGCCCCGGATGAGCAACTGGTGACCAAGTTCTATTTTCAGCTGAACACTGCAACAATCTGCCTGTTTCTCCTGGTGGCTATTGCCCTGCCAGAGCAGCTGGGCACAGCTAACGCAGGATCCAGCGCTCTGGTTTGTGCCTGGATGATTGCTTTGCTGTCGGGTGCCTGCAGCCTTGGCTTTGCTACTTAACCTCGCTGCCACACTCTGCCAAAACAGGGCAATTAACAGGAAGATTTCAGTGTTTCTGCAATGATGGAGTTTAGGTGAGATGTTAAAGAAGCAGGTTCAGAAGTGGTGGGGTGCAACCAAGGGACAACAAACTCTGGGTGATCTGCAAATCTGAAACAGAGCTGTCCCCTCCTTCCCCAGCTGTTTCCATCAGCCATCTCTCCTTCCTGCCTTGTCACTCACTAAATACCTTTGTTGATAGCAAAGGCTATGTAGGAGCAAACCTGGAATCCATACGTTCCGCTCGCAGGTGCAGGGAGAGCTACACGAATGATGTGAATTGGCTGCAGCCTTCGTAACCGCATTCATGTCATGCCACTCAGGCTGGGCTGCTGGAGAGAGAATTAATGGAGTGTAAATCCCTGTTTGGAAGTACGCGGCATCTCCAGCTTCTCCCTGTAACTCCTTCACTCCCTTCGCAAACCACATGAGAAAGGGATCTCCCCAGAGAACCACAGCTGGACATTTTGGGTCATGATGGAAAGAAACGGAGTATGCACACAGCCAGAGCTGCCTGGCTGATAGGTTCTGAGCTAGCTGCGATACTTCTAGGGAATCTGTAGTCTGGAGACTAAAGCCTGCTAGCAACAATCCTCTTTTAAAGTTACTGTATGGCTTGGCTACAAAGATAAGGCACCAGATGGCTGGGGAAGAATTTTTAGGAGACAGTTGTGCTGGTATGCCTGGAAGGATCTTGAGTTTACATTTACAATAGACTGTTTCTTAGGAGGCAAACGTTTGTCAGGATCATCAGCTTTAATTAAAACGTAGAGTGTTTCTAAATGCAGACGGTGTTAAGAGGAGGGTTTTTTCTGTCTTTGATTCTTTTTCCTGAAGAGAAAACAGCCAGAAGGAATCCCTTCCTTGAACTTTATAGGTAGCAGATTGACTCGTGGAGACCAACATCACACAGTTTTCATCCCAAATACTATCCTGCAGCACTCACTTTCACAGATTAATTATTCATTGCACAAGCAGGGATTTCTTTTTACCTGTTTTCAGTCAACGAAACAAGCATCTAATTCTGTCAACTCTAGGCACAAGAAAACATGGATCAGTCCTCAAAATTCTTCAGACTTTTAAACCAAGCCTTATGTTGTCTTTTGGTTGCATGGAGGGATGAGCTGGGACAAGATCCATGAGGATACCAGTAGGAATAAGCAGTATGGCTGGAAGAGTTAGCTAGCAACCTGCCAGTAACCTAGATGCTGCTTTCATACATCCAACTTCTAAAACCACGGGTGATCGGTTTGCATTAAGGATTATAGTGTTATTACCTACAATATCAGGGGCTGAATTTGGTGACACCAGGAACAGAGCTCACATATACCCACTCTAAGGTCATGACATTTCTTTCCCAGTGAGAAGAATTACCCAGACATATTCAGAGGACAGTATGGGCCTTCCTAATAACCACAGCCCTGCCAGATCCCCTCATCACCTGCAGGTGTATGGCAGACCCGAGGAGGTGCGCACATGAATAACACTGCTTGTATGTCTGGAGACAGGGCAGCTCTACTAAGGAGGTAATTTCCTGTCCTACAATGCAATTATGTTGGGATATATGTGCCACATTTTTCAGGCCTCTCTACTTTCTATACACACTAGAATATAAATGACATTACTGAACGTTGGTGATGGGAATCAGGCTCATGTTTGTGAGCCAGCTGTTTCCACATTTTCTCCCCATGTTTTATCAGTTTAATTCTCAGATATACCTAACATTTCCATCCAAAATTTTTAAAGGGAAGAAGCATGACTTAGAAACGACTGTAACATGAATGGATTTGTTGACTTAACTGACATGACAGGGCCTACCAAGGGACCGAGACCCCTTTGAGCTAACTGCAGAACAAACACAGGACTGAAAATGGAGATGGTATCAGAGCTGCCCTGCCTTATCCCACTCGGTTAATGCATTACTCCATGCAAGCCGGCCAGCTCAGAGCGGCATTTGTAACATGGAGAGGGAAAACACGTACATAGCAGCAGTGTTGTCTCCCCAGACTGTTTTCATAGCAGGTTCCAGCCCACAACTCATTGTAACTCAAAGACCATATTCAGACCATTCAGAGCATGGTCCAAACCTGAGCTGTTTCATCCACCAGCAAGGTGGACATTTGTGTGCATGCAGCACCAGGACAAGGAGATCCTGGCCCACGGCTGAGAACCCTAAGCACATCACAGCTCGTGAGCCACACTGGCATCTCCCAGCACCCACGGGTCAACCAAACACCCCAAGAGCCGAAAGTGCACACCCCACCCCCAAACAGACGTCTAGTACTGGGCTTATCCCGTGCTTATCCCGTGCTTATCCTGTTTGATTCTCTTAACCCCCCTGAACAGTGAGAGGGTAACTTTGTGTCCTTGGTTATGCATATATAAAACCATCTGTTTTAGAGCAGCAGTATCTAATTGATTGAATTTTGAAGACCACTATGAACGCAAGATAGGCCTCTAGGCAGGGATCTAGCAGTTTTCAAGATCTGACATGCTTCTACCAAGAGCACCAGGAGGGACCCAGTGTCACCTCCTCTCTGCCTCTTTGGCAGTATCATAACAACTCTGACCAAGGACTGTCTCCATGGCCTTACTCTCTTGCAGCCACCCCTGAGCCACTCTTCTGCAACCCACTGCACAGCTCAAGGAACAAAAGAGAAGTTTCTGCATTGCTTAAACACTCAGAGCCTCCTGTTGGGGCCATTTTATGCTGTTTCAGGGCATGCTAACAGCGGCCATTCAGCGTTGACAGGGTGAGAACAAGGAAAGCTTACAGCAGAGCCATACCTGAGCACCAGGCAGTCTTGCAGGGATTTGCTGTAGGGTGACCAGCACCAGATGTGATGACATTGTGCCCTTCTGCTGAGCTGCTCCAGGAGGAGAAGGACCCGAGTCCTGCCTGAGGAAATACAAACACCATTGTAACTCCTACCTTCTTGCAAATGCAGCGTTGGTGTTGAAAAGCTCGACCTTCCACAGCCCTATGGTCTGGCATTGATACCAGACGTGATAGTTCAGCTTCTGCTGAGCACCCAGAGCAGACATGGTGTGGAAATCCCAGATTAACAAATTCTGATTAAAAAGGCCCACCACAGTCTCAGTAGCATGCATGTGCAGCTGGACTAGGATTGCCAATGGCTGGGAGCTTTTAGCAAAAAGGGCAGCGAGATCTCAGTATGTGGAGCTGTAATTACAACTGTCAAGGACAGAAGTCCCTTTCACTTTTCTGCCCCATTCCCTAAGCCTTTTCTCATGCCCCAGCCCTTTCCTTGTGTCCTTCCTCCAGGCCATGTATCACCTATCCAAGTCACCAAGGAGCCAGGTTCCCATGCCCAGAAACCAGCTCTTGTCTTATTGGCAAATATTTTTCTTTCTGCATCCATTGAAATCTATAAAAATAAGACAATGCATGAATAGCTTTTAAATCTAATTATACTTCTGTTTACTTGGCAGAATCTTAAGTATTTTGCAACCAATTTGTTTGACCCAAAGATCTTCCAGAAGACATGAGCACAGGATACAGTGACATAGATGTCTGCTGTCAGCCTGAAATGTGGTACAAGCATGAACTTCTCTAAGCCCATCAGCAAAAGTACTTGTAGCTTGTTCTTTGATTTCGGGAAATACAGGCAAGTGCAACCAGCCTCACCCTGCAGCTGGAGGTGTCTGGAGTGCCCTGCAAGTGTGGGTACAGCAGTCTGGCCCGCGTGCCACAGCCACGAGCCCCCCAGGCAGCGTATGAATTGCATGACCGTTGTAAAAATTAACACAGAAGATTTTGCAAGCACATTGTTGGTTGAAACTTTGTTCTAGAGACGGGAGTCTCCTGCAACTGTAAAAAGGGAGACTCTGCATCGTTTACAGCTGAGGTCAGTGGAGGGCCAGAGCAAGGAAGTTTGTATTGCAGCAATTTGTACCTTATCTTGTTTATAGATGTAAACAGAAGGCTTATGCTTCCGTTACTGAACTTTCCTACACCCAAAAATGTTCACTGCATAGAGGAGAGGAACGAGCAATGTGTGCACACGCTTATTTCTTGAGCATGTTCTGAGAAGTACAGTTAAAGAGTCTGGTGTTTTCTGAAGCGTTTGGAAACGAGGACTCCCTTGCAGCGTTTAAAACCCCAGTTTCTCTGCAGACTGCAGGGTTCATTCCAGGATCTCCACAGGGTCTGGATGTAACTCCTAAGTCTCACAGACTTGGGTCAACACCGTTGAAGCCAAGAGTCCTTTCATGAGCTTTAGGTCACTCCCAGTTGCTTCTGAAGTCATTGCCCAGGCTTTTCTCATTTTAGTCACAGTACCAGAGTTTTGTATCACTTGAAAAGCTTCAAGGGAAAGGACATATGGAGCCTACAAAAGCATAGTTATTGTGCTAGCTAGCTCCAGTCCCATGCCAAGCAAATTATTCATGCACACTCTGTGGATAGGAGGCACAAGCTTTAATGTGGTTATATGGATAAAAGGAGGAGAATTTGGGCCACTGACTCAGCCTGTCAGCAATGTTTCCCCCTAAATACATTCATGGAGCTGCAAAGCAGATTTCTCACAGCACTGACAGTGGGACAGCACTCTCTTTGAAAAATGTGACCCCGTATTTACTCGCCGCTTGGAAACTAGTATTGTAGAAGGGAGCCAAACTCTTCCAGAAGTCTGGCCTTCTGATTATAACCTTTCATGAAAATAAGCAATTGAAAAAAGGCAGTTTAGAGATAGCATTTCAAATGAGAATCAGAGGGCTCGCCTGGAACAGGAGCAACAGCAAACTGCCCAGCCCGTGTGAGACACGACCACGCTATACGATGCTGCGCTCCTGTATCCAAAAGGAAACCTGACATTCAACAGGTGTTCTGCTTTTTGCACAGTCTCATGGGAGGAGAAAGAGTCTGAGAAGACAAACTACAAAAAGGTCCTTTAAAGGCACCTATTTTTCCATTTCATCTCTGTGACCAAAGTGCCTTTTTTCCCCCCTGCTCTTAGCGGATTTTATTCAATTACCATTGCAGTGGCCGCTGCAGAGTGTGG
>NW_010392473.1:38396-87266 GCF_000710305.1 Buceros rhinoceros silvestris | reverse complement strand
TGCTTCAGTCGTCTTTGTGTCCACTTGGCAGCAATCCTGAACACTCAGAAAAGCAGACAGTTGCTATTTTCCTCCATTATTACTTTCCCCCTTAGAAATATTTCTTATTTGGTCTTGCCGCATTGCCAAAACCCAAAAGATTTCTTATGATCCTTTCACAAAGGAATTAAATTTATGCTATTATTTTAGTTAGTGGAAATAGAAAAGCCAATCAGCTGACTGTAATTGTACAATAAAGCCAAGGGTAGTTCATTTCAATCCTTGTTCCATAATACTTATATAATTCAAACCTGGAGACCAAAGCACTAAGGTCATGGATTAACAGTGGCTTAAAGTTGAAAATAGCCTGAGGAAATAAGGATGCCAAAGTAATTACTAGTGGGCAAATCATATGTTAACAGGTATGAGAATTATTTAGTGTATGACATTAAGTCAATGTAAATGAAAGAAATGTAAAAGTAAATTCAAATTTTAAGGTCTCTGTGAATATACAACTAGTCACTATAACAGAAATAGTCCTACACAAATTAAATTTGAAATAGTAATATACTAAGAAAAATTAATTAAAACAGTTGTTGAAATATAGAGTGTAAAAGTAAATTCAAATTTTAAGGTCTCTGAATATACAACTAGTCACTATAACTGAAATAGTCCTACACAAATTTAATTTGAAATAGTAATATATTAAGAAAAATTACTTAATTAAAACAGTTGTTGAAATATATAGTTTTCATGAACAGTGCTCGATAAGTTTGCTTTTTTTCAGCAACATGTAAAATTACGACCTGCACCTTTCAGTTGAGTCATGAAGCAATTGAAAAAACACACTGTACAGAAATTCACGGCATAAACTACACTTTTCTAGATCAAATATCATAGTTCAGAGGTAAATAACATTGGTAAATCACAAAGCCTTCACGTGCGAACCCAAACAAATTAGCAAAAGCCCATAATAAAAGCTCTGGTGGGGTCTGCACTCGCCAGTGCTGGAATTTCACAAGACACATAGCAATGTTTCGTTAGGATCACCTAATGAAAGCGTTGCAGCTGGTACAGTAATAACTGCTGTACCAAAGATAATTGCAGAGATGAGAGAGTGCAAAACACAGGAAAACTAGAAAAGGAATTCGGTGACAAGGATGCCATGCAGTTTTTTCCCCCACAACAAATAAGGGATGAAAATTAGATTTCTAAACAGCGGGTGAACGCTTATTTGCCAGGGTAACAGCTACTGCCAGCACAGAAACCATCCCTCAGATCCTGTGGGATGTTCGGAACAAGGAACAGCTGAACACATCCAAGGAGAACAGCAGCAATTAATTTCTTAGTGCTTCTGTGCTAAAAGACACCTGCAGACATTATTGGTGGGTGAAAAAACCATTCATCAGTAAAAACACATTGCGAACCAGCTCTGTTATTGATCGGCCCACCTCTAGCCTTATTGCTCAGGACGCCTCTTTGAAGGCAAGTGCCTCTTCTCAGTGGATTGGGACTTACTGGGAAAAGTTCAGCTTGGCCTCAAGTCGTAGTTCAGAGACGAGAGTTCACAGAGACCTTTAGGATCTTTGCAACGCTATGTTAGTAATAGCAGAAATAAAACCACTATCTTGGGATAATGCACTGGTTTTTATATAAACATTTCATTTCAAAGTCTTAAATAGGCAATAAAACAATATTTAGTCTTAAAAGTTGTCTTCTTTCAGGTTCCTAGCGTACCAACCTACCACATATGTTCCCCACATTCAGAGCACCTAGAAACCTCCATTTATTAGTAGCCCACCCGAAGTACACGCACCATTTGAGTCAAAGATGACCTATTCTGAAGAAGGCTGCTAGCCAGGTCCTGTGGATACAGAAAGGTAAGGCGCTCTTGATTATTTAAAGAAAAACAAAATCTTCCTTTTCAGTTGTGAATTTTTGCACACCCTTATTCAAAGCCGTGTTTTCTTCATTCACTTATGAATTAAGGCTGGAACCTCAAGAAAATATCCACTGAGACCTTCTCATCTTTGGATGCCAACAGGAGGAAGAGGATGAGGCATCGCATCCTGTGCCCATAGACACAACACAGTATCTCAGGCTGTTTCACAGCGTTTCCCTGGTCCTTCAAGTAGCCCCATACAGAAGCAAAGCGATTGTTACATATACGTAGTACAACTTAAAGTCTGCTTAACAGGCTGTTTCTGATTCTTACGAGCCACGTAATCCTGTTTAGTGTTTTAGCTGCAGCATGCACGAGTTGGTGGCTCTGTGCTGTTCCTTGTCCAGTGACAGTAGGTATTAATGCCTTTGGCATGCAGCCCTCAGCACTGAAAGGGTTAACTCAAAGGCAGGATAATGTCCTATTCGGTCGAAGCAAAAAATAAATAAATACAGGATTTACTGCAATTTGGGGCTTAAGATGAGATCAGATGCCTGTCGTTCCCAAACACCTCTCAATCAGCAAAAAACCAATCCTTCACAAAATAGATTGTTGGGTTTTGGTACAAGTTCTTCTGAAGAAAATGGAGCCACATGTTATTCCTCTGTAGAGTGGAGGGAGGTGAGGTATAAGCTCAGTTGAAAACTTGTGCAGGGCTTCTGGCAAGTGCAGGCCAGGAGCGTGTGGTTTGTGCTGCTCACCAGATCTCTGCATTCATGACTGATGCGCAGGGGGATCTCTTTAACAGGGTGCAGGAAACTACAACTGTCATCAGCTAATGAAGAGGGCAGGGAAAACAAAGCAAAAGGGAGAGCAGGCTCCCAGCTCTGCCCCCACCACGCACGAGGGAGGACTCGCTGGTGTTCCCAGGAATTACTGCGATAGAGCCACCTGCCTACAAGGGTTAACTTTCTTCCCCTCTTTATTTCAAATAAGGGGAGTCAACCTGACCTTTACTTTCAGATCTGAGAGAAGCCTTGAAAATGAGAACAGTGAAGCTGTCCAAACGCAAACACTGGCTACAGCAGACCTATTTATAAATAGCTTAGAAGAACACCATGAACTGCAGAAGGAGGGGAATTTTCTCCCCCCGCCCAGCAGTTTGCTGCCTCAGTGAACACAGTGGCATGCTTGAATTTGCTTTCTTACATACCAGGAGGCCTGTAGCAGAAAATGAGGTTAAATCCACAAACGCAGGACCCAATTCAGCCAAGCGGCACCAGCTCCGGTTTTGCTGCTGTGAAGGGGTCATTCCGCAACGCAAGTTCCTGGTCCTAACACAGTCCTTCAGGCTTTTGTTCATGGTCCTGCCTCGTGGGAACAGCCCCTGGACAGGGCTGCTGAGGGGAAAAATCCTGAACCAGGCCAAGTGGCTCGGAGGTCATCTACCTCGGAGAAGAGCGGGGCTGCGGACAGCCTCCCAGGCTGCCTTCATCCTTCTCTTCCAGCTCTCTATGACCTAAAAAGGCTTTTCTTGTATAGGGTTCATAAAGAATAAACAAACTGCCAGACCACTCAGCTGCGATAGTAACATTAAAAATTCAGTAAGCAAGAAACTAACTCAAAATAGCCGGCACCCAAGCTCTCACAGATTCTCGTAACCATTCAAATTCATCATAGCCCCCTCAGCCACATCTGCTCTTCGCACGCTTCTGCCGGCTGTTGCTTTCAGTATTGAACCTTAGCCTTGCAAGCAGTTGTCCGAACAGATGGCTAACCTCTGTTTTAAGGTACATCATAAGTAAAAACAAACTCTGGCCTTGCAAAGCTTCCCTGCTTGTATTTTTTTCCCCCAAATACGTGGAAAAGTAATCTAACAGATTACATTTCCCTTTCTGAGGAGTGTTATCTAATGGCAAACCCATGGTGATGTCACCGTGCAGACGATGCAGTCAGCAGAGATGGCTCAGATGCTTGAGAAAACATTGCAGAATAAGCATTTCATCTCTTTTCTCTCTGCCCCACATGCATAAATACTGAGGATCAAGGCAGCTTTTGGGGGCCTGACAAAGTTAGAGCAGATCAGAGAGAGAGCTGGCTGGTTGTATTCTGTATTATTGCAGAATAATACCTAGGTACCTGTAATTATTGACATGTCTGGGTTTCTTCTGTCTGCAGTCATCACAGGCTTTCTCTTATGCCTGTTTGAATCACGTCACAGATGCCACTGGAGCATACAAGGACTGCAAATAGAAGTCAGTTAAAGGTGAGATGCACGGGAGAAATGTGCCCATCTTTGGTGCATTTCCGTAAGCAAAGGTAACCCACTTTTCCCTCTTTTGTGGGTCACTCAGTGGGGTGGATTTTACCAACCGAGACATTTCCAGCTATATTCTGTTTCCCATCTCATTTCTCCTGAAGCCTCTCTAAGAAATTCATGGGTGATTTCTTGAGTCAGGGTGGTATCTTTGTATTTATATTTCATAGCCCTCAGTAGAATGGTTTCCCATGAACTCATCTGGTTAATCCTGAACTCAGGAGGCTCACAGAGAGCCAATGTAGAAAGGACTGAAAATGAGATTTTTGTTTTTCTTTGGGTAATAGTCACAGACAGGCTCCTCTCCCACTAGCTACCTGAAACATCCCACTCCATTTCATAGGAAATGATCTTGTATACGGGTCGGCTTGAAGAGTCATTGAGCATGTTGCTTACATCAATGGCGGACTTGCTCTTCTAGGATAGCTGTGCCTAAGCTGCTTTAATTTCTCACGGGTCCACTTTTGAATTCAAGAAGCATAAGGAAAAAGTAAAGACAAGTGATAGTCCCGATGTGTTGGCCACATATAGCCTTGGTCAACCTGCTGGTGAAGAGACAAAGTCCTCAGAAGTTCAGGCATGACTCTGGGCCTCTGCAAATCAGCTCCAACAGGACCTGGTAACACCTGGGTGATGAGGGAAGGAGCCCCAAAAGTACTTGTGCCTCCACCAAAGTCCCTGCTGTTAATAGCAAAGCATCCATTGAATTTATTAGCTTTAAATTAAGCTAATTAGAGAATCAGCTGGAAAAGTGAGTGTCTTTAATTAAATTTAATTCATAAATAATTTATGAATTCATAATTTATGAGTTATATTGCCTCACAGTAAAGAGGAACCTGTTTATTAATAATGGTTTTAAAGCTCAGTTCCTGTTTAAGCAAAATAAATTTAAATAAGCAGTCCCAGATGAGCTTCTGGTGGGAGGGTCTTTACTGGAAAAATTAAACAAGTTAAAGAAAAAAGCTATCCAGAATTTACTAGCGTTCATTTGCCATCCTTAAGTTTTAGGAAGAACACAGCACACTTCAAACCGGGCACTTGCACTTCAAATGTTTTCATGAGCCACTAGCATCCTCCTGATGCAAAGCAGTTTGGGAGTTTCCCCTCAGCAAAGAATTTGGCAGCTGAAATGAGTGGCAAACTCTCTGGAACACACCACAAGGACGGGCAGCAATTAAACCCCATTTTTGTTGCTGAAGAAGGATCAGTTCCTTCTGTAATGATGGTAGGTGATTTAGTGCCAGACATTCAGAGGGATTTAGATTTGCAAAGAGGCAGATAGAAGACTTAATTTCTTTAATGCCTGGTGCCAAGGAGAGCTGGACATCTGGGGAGAATTTTGAGAATTGCGCTATGTGCTTTTTTCGCTCTTAATTTGCTTTAACAGATTGAGTTTTCCCTGCCTTGGCTCTTCCTATTTAGAAAGTGGCAAAACCAGTAACATCTGCGCCCATCAGGAAGGATCAAGAGAGCGAGGTGCTCCAACCAACAAGTCAGATGAAAAAAGGAGACAGAGGAAGGAATATGAGAAGTTGAATGTATTGCTTCTCACCTTTACCAGATGTGAACTATCTACAAAATATTTATAGACAGAACTGTTGTCCTTGTGTTGGCAACGCTTCCTCAAGCCTCCACAGCATCGTTGCTTCCTACACATTGCATTCTTCCTTTTACACTTAGCAGCAAATGCTTGAGCAGACTTGGAGGAGACCTTCACACCTGAAAGTGGGGTTCAGCTCCAACAACTTTTCTGAGCAATGATAAGCTGCGCAGTTGGTTAGAGAGAACAGAGATGATAGAGATGAAAACCAGCCCCTTGTCTGTTCCCCACCATAGAACAGGCTTGATGTCTGGTGGAGTTTCACTAGTTTATCAGTATTCATCAGAGGACCATTATGGCCTAAATGTCAATGTCCCAGGCAGAGTTGTGGGGTCATGGAAACATCGCACTACATCATACAAATCTGGCACATTTGCCTTTTCGCCTTATACAAGCCCCTGTCCCACACTAGAGATGTTCTCAGGTTGTCATCTTATCTGATGCAAGAAAGCTTGCTGTGCCCTCTGCCCTCAGGTTCCTTTTCTCTTTACTAATAATTCTTGAGCATAGAAGAAAGTACTGGAAATGTACCTCCCAGGACAGCTGAATAATATTTAATGCAAAAAACATCTCTGTGTATTTAAAACAGAAAACCAAAAGCTGACCGGCATCTCTGAGGGTGAGGTTAGGAAAGCATTTAACAAGGAGCCCATCTGTGAGCAGCAGAAGCTGCAAATCCTTGTTTCCTTTGGCTTCCTGGCTCAGGGTTGGGCCGGTCTCCGGGTAGCAACACTCAAAATCAAATCAGAAATCTCCTATAGCAGGAATACCTTTCCTGTGAGTAGTTTGTGGAATCTGGAACTGTACTTGAGATTACAGGGCTACTTTTGTTCCTGATTAGGTGGCATGAATTTAATCTCTCCTTTTCTCAGTTGCTTATTTTGCTATTGCTGACACATCGAAGCTGTCTGTCAAATTTGGATGAAACTTAGCAACATATTCAGGTGTAGAGTCTAACTTATGGCGCGATGGTGGAAGTCTTCTCTTTAGGAAAGCAGGCTTAAAAAACCCCCAGCAAATCTAGATAATTGTAGTTCAACTTGTCTACTTCAGCTGAGTCAACTCTACTGATAACTCATGGGAAGTTACTGGAACAAGTTTGTGAACCATCACTGATTCACAGCATGGGAACCCCACAGACTAATTACTAGGAGGACTGGTTGGAGCATTAAACAGCAGCCGTTTATCGGACTACTAAACACAGAGATTAGTGTTCCTGTAGGAAACACCAGCAACTTTTGAGACAAGTGACCATGGAAGATCTTTCCTTGTGGATGTAGTACATGCAAAGAAGCAGCTGTATTTGTTCCATCAGCGTTCTAACATTTTTCTTAGTAACAGTTCCAAATGAAGTACCATCAGGAAATCCACACACAGTCCATTTTCTCTCCAGGATGCATCCTGCTGAGTTTTCTTACAGGCCATAAGACAACAAGTAAAGCCAGAGAAATGCAGTCTAGTAAAATTTGACATGAGTAGAGGATGCATTGGTTTGCTACTTAAATAAATGTTTAAATATTTAAACAAAAATTTTGGTTTCAAAGGAAAAGCTCCATGAGACAGAGAGGACAGATGAAAACTGACATTTTCTGGACTGACAACAGATAAAACTTCTGATCCAAAAAAACTTGAATACAGAAAGCGCTGCCAGGTCCCATTTGGATGGATAATGAATGGCTGGAGTAGTTAAGTGAAAAGAGATGTTAGGTGATGCTGATGCATAAAGCTCCAGAAGGATGTAATTGGACTTTTTTGATCAGGTGGAGAAAGAAAATTCCCACCTTGGCTCTCCGCAGCAGAGATGGTCATCTGGGCCAAGGTGAGGAGATATGGCTAGGCTTGCTCTGAATTAGTGTCAGCAGTCTCCTGATGGCTCTCCATATGACCTTGCTGTGTGGGAAAACCACGAGACAGAGGAGAGCAGTAGCCTCAGTAGGACTGATTTGGTGGCATTGCCCAGGCAGCGTTATTCCTCTGCACCTGGGGGACAGTGTTTTAGTGTTTTACACAGCAACAGCACGGGGAGCCCCGATTCACCACACTCAGCAGGGAGTCTTTGTCCATCAAACAGCCCCAGGTGTCCCCTCTGAAGGTGAGTCAAACAAGACTTTTCTGCTTTCTAGATATCAGATTCATGAAATCTTCATCTGCTGGCAAAAACTTACTCCTAAGATACGATCCTGCTCTGTGCATTAGCAACCAAATGACCAAAGCATGCATTGTTTCACAATACTCTCAGAGCGATATTTGGAGATCCAGGAACTCAGTGTCTTTCCTTCCTTCATTTACTCACCAGGAGAACACCTCACCTACCTCGGTTTTACAATGTTTTACCTCCCACAGCCCTTTTGCTCCAGCTGTTTACCAAACTTCAGCCACTTTATTAGGCAGAACTGGAAGAATAAGCGATTGTGAGAACATCCTGAAGGAGTATAATCAGTGACTGCAAATACCAAATAAAAGTTACTCAGCTATTGTTCATTCAGCACCGTGCTCAAGAGAAAACGAAGTTCTGACCCCTGGCTATTTCATAACCTAAAAACTACTGCTGGTATTAAGACGCACATTGTCTTGCATACTTGTGGAAGAGATCTGCTCAAGTCAGAGAAAGATTCCCACTACTTTAGAGCTTCAGAGCAACTGAAGTTTTCAGAACTGCTTGCAGGTGTCCAGTACGTGACCATTAAAAACGTGTGCTCCCATTTCACGGGATTTCACCTACAGCGTTTACCAAAAATCAGGTGCTTTTAGCTCAAGCAGAAGACATGCATGCTCAGTGAAGCAGGTCAGAGAAGGCTCAGACACAATGTGATACGAGCTTTCCCCTTCCCTTTGGAGAAGTCTGCACACGCAAGTTCACTTTCTGGTATCGATTCTGCGCCATAACCAGCAACAGCCCTGGCCCACGCGCCTACCTTCACTTTGAACACTTTGATGCCCAACTACAGACTTCAGTTTGCAGAAGCATTTGTAGTCATACCCTATCTTCGCAAATCCAAACATCAAAAATCCTCAGGTTTCTAAGACATCTTCAAACTGAGCAGATTTTAGAATCGGCAGTTTCAGAATCTCTCACTACTGGTACATCCATTGGTGAGGCTGGAATGTTAACTCGATAACTGTACCACACAAATTCTGTCAGCTACTTAAACCTAGCTATCTTCTAAAACCGAGCACTTCTCATAAGGTCCTTGTCCCTCTGCAACAACATGTGCTTCCTTAAATAGCATAGTGTTCAAAATGCCGACATATTTTAAAGTTATATAAAACTTTTCACATGTCAAATAAGAAGTTACACAGAAAACGTCATATGGCCATCTGTGTTTGACCACTCAGTTAATATTAATTTCTGGAGTTCTGGGTCACAGAATTCTCTCCATTTTAAAAGCTGGCCAAAAGATCACTTGGATTTTATCCTACTGGCTTGAATCTTGTGTATCTTGTTCAACTTCCTGGCTGTGAGGATGACATGTTGCAGCAGTAAGCACAGAACGCTTAGAGGAATAAAACTGATCAGTCTTTGGGCACTGGGACAGTTTTCAAAGGCCATTGCAAATACACTCAATCCATCATTAGTTTTTCATTCCTCTAAACCACATATATTCCCTGAGAAATAGAAGTAAATTTTGTTGGGGGGAGGGAATGGAAGAGGGCAAGGGAGAGAAAGCAAGAAAATGTAAATACTTGAAGTGGAAATTAATACTGAAGAAATAGTTAGTTGTGCTAAACAACTATTCCCAGGCTGAATATCAAACATTTTCTATTTAAATATAAACCAAGCTATCTGTAACATAAGCATAGTTGAGAAATGGGGGGTTACTTTAAGTAAATATACATTTTTTCAGTTAAAATAATTGCTCAAGCTAGTGAAATATCTCAACCAATTGTACAATAATTTAATCAAGGCTCTGCATGACTGCTGGGATTTTGCATAGAAACCAAACCTTTGATATGCATCGGAGCATCAGAGGATAGAGACTACCCTCATGCCCAAGGCTGCCCCTAGAAACTCTCTTGAGCCAGTCTCTAAAGTCCTGCAGATGTTTTCTCCTCCAGCACCCCTTCTTTCAAACAAGAGACAAATATGAGAAACAGAGCTTTGATGGCTTAAGCCTGTCCTCATGCTGCAAACTCCATCACATACTGCCTGTGCCTCTGTCCCGCTGATGCCGGGCAAGGAAATGGGAGCATTCAGTTCACCTGTCTGTTCCTCTCTTGGCCTGGGAGAGCTCCCCACTTCGTCTCTTCCCCTTTCCCAATTCACATATCATATAGATTATTTCATGTAGTTTTCTACTTCCTTTCGTCTTTTCTCTGTTGGGAAAAATTCTAAGGTTTTGTCCAGCCCTAAAATGAAGTTGAATAGAAACAGCAGGAAATACCAAGATGAGGGAAAAGACCTAGACAGGAGGACAACCGTGGCCTGTTCCACCATCCTCCCAGTTTCTAGAAATCTTGGTCCTAAGGCTGAGTTTGAGCCATTGTTTGAAAGCCATTCATGAGCCATTTCCCATGGATTTGTATAGTTCCTTTTGATCCCATTCATGCTTTGGCTTCCTCAACTTCCATCAGCAAGGAGCTCCACAACCAAATTGTGCTTTTCTGGACAACAGTGCAATAAACTAAACAATGCCAGGGACAGATGGCATTTTGGCTTCCCTCCCTCCTCCCCTCGGTCTACCCGCAGCTGCAGACATTCATGCAAAAGACTCAAATCCAACCCATGCGAGCACAAACATCCTGTGCATGTGCACAGGAGACACATCAAGACCCTTGGATTCAACCAGCCACTTCACGTTAGTTCTGTCCACAGCTCCCTCTTCTCTTATTGCAGATATAAATCAGAGAATGAGGCTGGAAGGTCATTCAGTTCATACCTTTGCTCTGCAGCGGAGCATATTACTGCTGAGACCTTCCCAGCAAATGTTTCACCTGCTCTCAGACACTACCAGTGATGGAGGCTCGTGTTCTCCAGAGGCAGACCACTTCCATTCTCAAATACAATCACAAAGCTTACCCCAGTACCAGCTCTGAGTCTCCCTCGACACGCTTTAAGCCCAACCTTTTCTGCAGTGTTTCCTGTAATGATTTCTGGTTCCCTTCTCTGCTTCTGGAACACAAGAGGATAAAAGGAGAACATGCAACCTGAAAGATGTTTGGGCAGGGGAGAAACTCTTCTCCCTGGCAAGCTTGCAGAGCAGGCTGGTTTTCTTTTTTCTTTTGGTTTTCAAGCCTCACTATGCCTCTCCATACCCAGAAATTCCTCACATCTGTTAGTCCTTTGTGGTGGATAGGAAGCAGAGACAAACTCCCTCAGTTCCTTTACGGGCATGATCAGGGGCAGGAGGATATTTCTTAAAGCTGTTGCTAGTGGAAGTCCAAGTTTCACTCCTTGGTCCTCCTGTAACATGGGATATACATTCAGCTCACTAGTACTGCAAAACATCCCACAGACCTAGTGATGTATAGCATCAAATTTTCACAAGACAAAACAGCAACGGTGGTGCAAAGCCAGCATCAGCAAGAAAAGCCTTGCTAGAACAAAATGATTTCCAGACTGGAGAGTTCAGGGAACGTTATCTACAGAGAAGTGGTTTTCTGAGTTGCTTTGATCAAATGAGTTTCAAAGGTGATTACAGCCCCACAAGTGTTTCCCTAAGCAGTATCCTGTGGGATGGGGAAGGCCAGGATTCAGGCAGAAGCTTTTTCCTGTACAAAAGCCTTGCCACTGACATTGTCAGGGGATCTGTTGCACTCCATTGTGTCCATAATCTGCAAATTAAAGCTCCCTAAATCCACAATAGTCTAATAAACCACAAGCCTGTAACAGCCCCTTCAATTTTCCACGTTAATAATCCATGGATTAAGAGTCCCTCCGCTGCTACAATAGACAGAACTGATCTTCTCTACTGTGTCAATGACCCATGAATTATAGGGCTGTGTCTCAGATGGTTAGATAATACTTCACTCAAGTCCCCACGATAGATTTTTCTAACAGGGCGAATTCAGGACTCTGTTTTGGAGTTAAAGCACATTGTGGCATTCTCATTTGTGGGACTGCTCTTCCTTTTCCTCTTGGCAGTATTCCCACACAAAAGCACAACCCCCCTTCCTATCATATCAACCCATTTGTTTTGCAGTAAATGGCCTAGCTGCCTTTCATTTACATTTAATATGTCACATGAAAGTTTAATAAGAGGTACAGTTTCACAACTGGTTAATCAACTGATGTAAAATCCTTCAATTTTCTTGTAATAGGGTCTTATAATAACCTGGAATATTTTATACTGATTTGTGAATAGCACTTCTTAACACGCTCGTACCACTTGATAACCCTTAATTATACCGTTTTCTGTGAAGTACATGCACTATCCACCGCAGTGAAATCAGACAGTAAAAGGAAGCAGAGCGGAGTCTCTTCAGAACTACTGCCCAAACCCATCATCTGTAAAACGCTCATCAACTTTTCTGATCAGGAGCAAGCAAGCTTCAGGAACAGCTGCATGATTTCACCTTTGCAAATACCACTGCAGCCAGCAGCGTGGGTTTTGCAGGCAGATGGAAGGGCCCTGCCAGCCACTGGCATGGAAAGAAATGTGATGGGTAAGAGCAGACAGACTGTCTCTATGGCATTTTCAGCAGGCAGCATGCTCCCAACGCCATGTCATCTGCTGGAACAGAATGTCGATGCAATTTTTTTCCCCCTTTACTTCTTAAAGCAGAAATCTTCATATTGAACTCAAGTCACACAAATTCTTGCACGTTGTAGCAGGGTTCTTAAAGGCAAGGAATGCCTGTTGCGTTAGCCAGCCATGTCTCCATCAAAGCCTAGCTGTTCCATGCCATGTCTTTTACAGCATTTGGCCCAGACTCCTATTACTTGTGACATTTAAAACTACACTGTCAGCTCCACTAGACGTGGGAAGAGGCTCTGCACTGCAAGTAATCGGCTACTTCCATCCCTGCTGCCACATCTTAAAGTATATCAGGCAAGGAGTTTGGTTTTATTTTGCCCTTCACAGGGCAGTAATTCATCTGGTTAAAAAGGTGAGCAGTAATGCTTTGGAGCAGGTAAAGCTGTGGCTGTGACTTAGGGGCCAGGGTGGTTCTCAGTAAGGAAGGATCCATTACTTGCTGAAGAGATCTATTTGCTGATTCTCTGGTTTTCCAGACAGTCAGCGAAGGTCAGTTTTGTAAATCACCCCTCACAGCTATGAGAGTCTATTAAATAAAATAGTCCCAAATAAAGACTTGTTAACATCGATTCTGGAGCTAACTCGGCTGTTAAATCTTTCAGTGGCAGAAAAATGACCAGTGCAGTATCAATAAGCAATTAAAATTACAGTCAAAGTAATAGTGGCAACAACTGCTGTGGTGGCTGATGGGGGTGAAGATAAATCTCTTCTGATGCAATGAAAAGAAGGTGATAGGAGGGTGGAACTGTAATGGATTATGCATTTTTGTTGTTTGTATAGTGATTGTAAAAACAAGTGTCAAGCCAAAGCGAAGTAAGTTTTTTGCTGCTGGCTACCACGTGTGATGTGTTCCTGCAGCAAAAACCTGCAGTGCCACAAATAATTGGATTCACCTTAGCTGGCTGCCTGGTTTACAACTATCAGAATCTCACCTCTTATTTCACCCTGGTGGAGGTTTTAATGACTGACTTTATCATCCTTTAGAAGATGATAAATCAAAGCTCTGAATTGCCTGTATATATCTTGGGCTGCAGCTCAGATCTGTGAGACCAGATGTACTGCACTAAATGGCAAAAAAAAAAGAAATCTGACCCATTTGCCTCACAGCGAGGCACTAAAATTCTGTCATCAGTTAATTTCCCTTTGCAAACAGGTGTAAGAACAGTAACTGTACTGTCATTAGCCAGCATATAGAATAAATAAAAGGAACAAGTCCGTGCTAGCTGACCAGTGTGTGATAGAAATGCTGCTTTATCTCCTGTGACTGCCAGGACTTGAGCAATGAGCCTTCCCTGATTTTGACAAAGTTGGCATTGTCTTCTGGACCCATCTCAGCCTTTACGTCGACCTTGCAGGGTTTTTCTTGGTTGTCATGCTGAGCACCATGTTTATCTTGTTTACACAGAGCAGACTATTTTTCCATAAGGGAAATATCAAGTGTCAAGGATCTGAACATCCAGAGCGCTGTATACTTGGGCCAGGCTCCCTGCGGTAATACCCCAATGGGAGCATCATGCCAGAACCAAGATCCCGGTGCCCAGCATGACAGCCCTTGAACCTTGCCGTAATACAAACGTTAGTGCCATCCAATGCAACCACTCATTCAGCCCATGTTAGAAGAGTAATTGGCACTGTGAGACCTGCAGTAGCTTTTCAGGAAGGGTAATGCATTTATTCTAATTTTATGGGAAAATGCTAAGCCCACAGAAATAAGGACAAGGCAACACATGGAATTACCACGCAAATAGCAGAGGCTGTCACTCCTCTCATGCGGAAACAGTCCAATTCCCAAGGTGCATGGGGCCTGGAAAAACACCACTAACATGCTCCCCAGCCAGGCCAGGGTCTGTTGGAGACGAGGGCAGGAGAGACACCTAAAGAACAACTCAGGATAACCCCAGGCCCATTGTACTGAGAGGTGCTGCACACGCTTTGGGTTACATGAGTTTGCACACCCCTTTGTCCTCCCTGCCTCCAACATATTCCTTCGTGCTCTCTATATACACACAGCTTGTTAGCAGCTCTGCAGGGTTCCCAGCAGCGGTGAATGAACAGAAACTGGGATTGTGTGATCATAACAACCAGCTCAGTTTCTTCTGCTTTCTAAGCTCCCTTCCTTAAGCACTGGAGGAGTGGCTCCTGAGGAAAGGCCATGAATTTTTTATTTCCCTGTCCAGAGGGTGATTTTGTCTGGTTGAAGCTATATACATTGTTCCTCGTTACTAAGGCAACAGGTACCTTACAAATGCTGATAATACATAAACTAATACAACTCCGCAGTTTGCTCTTTCTTTCCAGGGCAGCTTAATAACCCATGTGGATGCTCTAGCCGTCTCTCTCCCGCTGGGCTAAATGAGCACTTCAGGAAGTATTATCTCCCTTCCAGCACGAACTCTGTGGTGCCTGCACAAAGACGAGGCACTGAACTGGGGAGCTGGGCCACTATCAAAAGGCAGAGGGCTTTCAGACAGCTCCAGGGAGGAGCGGGAACAGCTGTGGGAGCACCACAGATACCTGCAGCAGCACTGCTGGCTTCCTAAGAGCAGCAAAGGATCCTTAATGCTTGCTGTCCAGAGGGAACGCGTCACTTTTACAGTCCCGTGAAGGAAATCCTGGAGCACAAACTCTTTAGTTCCAAGTTGTGCCCCCGTCATCAGCATCAGAAGCTAACTGGATTAAGGGCTGTTAAACTCCGCCTCGCTCCCCCCGCCCCATATACCAGCCTCTTTGATACACATGCCCAGTTATTAAGTGAACAAGCCAGGTCCCCACTGTTCTGGCAGTGAGAGCAGGGTTAAAAAATGCTTCATTGGTCTCCTTAATCCCTCTCACATGATTTAGTCAACAGCAGTGGGGAAGAAGGACCTGAAGGTTTTGCCTCCACGGCTCCCTCCTCTTCAGGAGTTGGGATGAATTTGGTATTGCTCTTGGGCTGGATTCTGCGGGAGCTATGGAAAAGTCGCCGAACCTATGAACACCGAGTGCACCCAATGGGTAACAGGGGCTACATCTGCAGAGCTTGCAGGCTTGAGAGCTGCTCCTGCCCTAGCCTTGAAGCTTGTTTTTTCTACTACTTAGCACCATTTAAATCTTGAAATGGAAAAAAGCAAATAGAAATTTAAAATACAGATTTCTGCGCCTGTCCAGAACTGTTGTAGCACTAGTTCAGTGATGGGGAGATGATCACTACACAGCAGGAGAAGGAAAAGCTACCAGGAAGAAGGGTGATGGCACTCTGCAGTGCTGGATACACTGTTCCTCAGTGGACCCGATACAGCAATGACCTATCTGCAGAATTTCATTTTCTAGATCAAGTTCTGTTAGAGAAACCAAATGAGTGGCCTTATTTCTGGGGGCTGGAGATAGCTTGAAGTGCAACAGACAAATAGGAGCTCAGAAGAAAACAGACAACCCAGAAACCAAAGCAGAAAAACCTCACAACTGATCTTCACCTTCCCCCCCTCCCTTCCCCACCCCTTTTCCTGTTTTGGGGGTTTGTTTTGTTTTGGAAAAAGAATCACAGGGACATATATTTCAAATATTTTATGCTTGCTACCAGTCAGCCCCTTTGTCCTGATGATCTAACAATAACACAACTCAAATACTGTATGTTTAACTTCCTTCCAAAAGGAAAACACAGGATGGCTAACACGCTCTCTCTCAAAGAGCTTTACAAGCACAAAATGAGGACAGTTTTACAGACCCCATTCTCGTGCTGGATGACTTGCTGCTGCTGCAAGACAAGGGTCTTTTATGGAAATCCCAGCAGAAAAGTAAACATTTGAAGTAAAACTAAACAAGAGTTTAGTCATTGAGGAAAAGACAGTCATCGGTCAGCATGTGACAAACAATCTCCTCTTAAGAGGGGGCTTCTGCAGCGCTGAACTGGGACTCCAGCGGTTGGATTTAACCACTGTAATCTGAATTCCTTCTACCTAATGAGAGGGCTTCCCCCATATCGAGTTTGCAGCACTGTTGCCAAATAGATCTAAGGAAAACAAACTTGGATTCCAGGTCTCAGGAACACCCAAACATGCTAGAGGAGATTTCCCCAAGAGAAAACACTGTGAAACACATTGAAAGCCATTAGCAAGTGGTGCCTCTCCTCTAGTTGTGAATTCATTATCTTCCCATTTTATCTTCCCAGACTTGGCCTGAATTGCCCTCTAACCCAAAGTCAACCTTTCAGGGGACACAGAGATGTATGGAACAAACGGGTGGGCTTCAAAGCTCAGAGTAGTGTTCAGTGATGTGATGCTCACCTGGTGGCTGATCATCAGTGGAGTTCCTCACAGTTCGATGCTGGGACTCACTGTGTTTAGCCACATTAACCTTGCCAACAGGATAGAGTGCACCTTCGACATGTTCACATAAGGTAATAATTGGGGGGAATGGCTGATATGCCAGAGGACAGGACTCTGTTCAGCTACATCTTGACTGTCAGATGAAGTCAAGGGACAGAAACCTCATGGAATTCAACAAAGTCCAGTACAAACTCCTGCACTTGAAGCAATAATCCCCATGTATGCTGCAGAACACTTAGATAGAAAGCAGCTTTGCAGAGAAGGAGGAGGGGACTAGGTGGACAGGAACTGAGAATGAGCCAGCAGTTCATCAAAGAAGGTCACCTACTGCACTGAAGTTGCAAGAACTCAGCCAGCAGGTCAGAGGGAGCAATTATCAGCCTGTATTCCCACAGGAAGGCTAGACTCTGAAGTACTGTGGTCAAGACCGACATGAATGTACTGGAGCCAAGACCGACAAGGGCTGGAGCACAGGACAGACTGAGAACAGTATTTGTTCAGCCTGGAAGAGAGAGCTAAGGATAGGTGCGTCTAATTGCTTCCTCCAGCAATTCTCTATCTCATGGGTGGCTATGATGAAGACAAAAGCAGACAGTCCTGTTTTGTGTAGGGATTGGTCTAGATGACCTGCAATTTTTGTTTCCAACCTCAATTGTTCCATAATTCTGCAAAACTATTCCAGTGAGAATCATTTGCAGAACATGACATTTGAAGTAACTGCTTCCTGGAGAATATGTAAAACTTGATTTTACCGTAAACTCAAAAGAAAAAGAAAGGTCGCAGGGCTGCTTCTCATCTACCAAGTCCTTCCCTTGCCTCTGGGTGACTTGCCAACCCAAACACCTGTTTCATATGGGTAGAATGCAACAAATAGCTGACTCATATCTGTAATTAATTTTGAGAGTGTTTTGATTTTTCAGAGGATTAATACACCCAATATCCTTAATAAAAACCAAAAAGCCAAAACAATACAACCCTTCTTGAAATCAAGAAAAACCTAAAGCAGATGGGTAGACAACAGTTGCAAAACAAACAAATATTCCATGGTTCAGCTCAGCTTCAAATAAGTTCAGCGCTGAAAACTTGAATAAGCAAAGACCATGTGTTACCTTTGGCAATCTGCATGGCTTCAGCTTTGCAGTGTCATTTCTGATCTATGCAGTCTGCTAATCAAAAACGACAATTCGGATTCTAATCAAAATAAACCTCCAAATTACTTCTGATGTAAACTGTGGTTGAGACCGAAATGTCAAGTATTTGAAAAAGTTCTTTATCTGTATATCCTTGTTCAGTCAACCTCGTGCCAACAAATTATGCTTCAGTCTTTGGTTTCATGGAGCGTGTGAAAACTAATAGGAGTAAAGTAGCCTACAAGCCCCATTTCCCACTCTGCTTTATCAGAATGACACAGTTTGACCTCGGCAAGAGCAAGGCTCAAACCAACCTGCCCAGGAAATAGCAAGACCACGACATTCTTGCAATCATGAGATGTTTTTAATTCTCAAGGCATTTTTTCTAAACAACATTGATACAGAACAACATGATCCTTCACGAGAAGAGTCTTAGAGCAGCCAAAATTTGCAGTATACAGTGATATAGTGCCTTACTATTTCATAACGTGAGCTTCCCTCCACCTCCAGATATACTCGACTCACTTGTTCTACTTTTCTTAGTTTAGAAATAATTTAGCATATATCAAGAAAAAATTCTTTTCTTTCCCTTCAGATTTTCAGGTGTTACTCAGTTTCTCTGGCAGATGAACAAGGGTGACAGCATGTCTTAACAGGACAGAAGTGCTCTGAGAAATCCATTGCTGGAATATACAGAAGAGGAGAGAGAGGAAGAGCATGAGCACTTTAGACCCTGGCTGAGTGTGGGATCTTCGCAGAGACCCTTTACACCATGATTCCTGGAGGCGTTGACAGGCACAGGCGATTTTGCCTGGAATAGAGGATGTGGGAGGGAAGGATTACTTACAGCCCATGTTGGTGCATGTGACCCGCTTCAGACTGAAAAAACTCTTCTGTAATTGCAATTGGAGTGGGTCTGAGGGGAAATCCCTGTCACCAGATATCAAGTTTATCCTTTTTCTCATGCTTTTCAATATCTACCAGCAAAATAAACTCTGGCCCGCACAGATGTGCGAGAAGGCAAGTTCCTCCTCGCTGTGCTCCAGCCAACCTCAGGCCATCTACAGCATTTCTCAAACATGTATCTTGTTACAAATTTTGGGGGGTATTTTGGTACCAGCCTCTGGCAGACACAGCTAAAGTTTCAGCTTATTAATCAAACTGCTTCACACCCCATCAACACCGATCTTGGCACACAGCTACTTTTGTCTCAGGGGCTCCTTTAGCTCTGTGTCCTGAGACTACAAAAATTCCCCTTGTCCCCCAAACCTTAGGAGACAGACAGTGTTATGATCCTAGCAAGGGTTGCTGAAAGTACATCCGCCAAGAAAGAGCAAGCACCGAGAGCGCTTCATTGTTGGTATTACTACACTGGAAAGTGTGTTAGTACTAGGACAAAGCCTAAACCATGCAACATGGAAAACGTAAGGATAAGAGATGTCTTAGCTGAGGAAGTTTTTTTTTCTTCCTGGTCCTTGGCCATGTCTGTGATGGAAAACGAGAAGCAAGGGAAGAACGAACAGCTTTCTTTTCTCTCTAGAAGCCAGGATGGCTTTCCACAACAAAGTATTTCTGACAGTTTCACAACACCTCCTAGCTCTCTCCAGCTGACTGAAAACTCAGTTTGGAAGAGGAACTGGGAGCCATGCTGGCCGCACTGGGTCAGGGTACCTAAGGCCAGAAAAGAGAGCGCCAAAGCCCCATCCATCCCTCCATGCCTCCCTCCCACCTCTGTTTCACTGGTGGCTGCTGTAAGACACCACTAGACCATTGCCTGTAATCAGATAGGTTGTACACATCCGTGTGAATAACAGTTCCTTTGATCTTCAAAAGAAGTTCACTTCTTTGATTAAGAGTTTATCAGTAGCACATAATCAGGCTGCAGACACACACAGTTTAGCCTTAACCTGTTTTGATTGCAGGTACTCAGCCAGCAAGTGTTCTTTTTGCTGTATCCCTGTCTTTGAGACAAACTCCCTTAGCTTTTCTAGGAGACTGTTTTTCTTGGCAGGTGTAACAGGGTGAGTTTCTGAAGATATCAAGAGCCATCACAGCTAATAAACTACCTGCACTGTGACTTTTCCATCAAGATGAACTTTCAAGTACTCCATATCCCATGTCAATCCCATAGCAGCGTATTAAACATACAGCATCTTCGCACATGGTTGGACTCTAAGAAAAGGAGTGTCAGGAGAAAAAACCTCCACCACAACATAGTAGTAAAGTCTAGAATAAAGGATAGGATTTTTTGTCTTTTTGCTTACATGAAGTTGAAAACAGAAGAGACGCTAACCTGGAAACTGCTCCCTAGGCAGGTACAGCCCACAAATGAAAAGAAATGCAGTATCTGCAAAGAGAGTGTTGAGAAGTACTGCAGAAGTAATTAATGACTTTGCATCAGCTATTTTGTAGCTGATTTCGTTTCTGATCCATATGGCAGGGCAGCCCAGAAGACCTGCTGCCATTTAGGAGAAAAGCATCAAAACAAGCAAAACAACAAAAAAAAAAAGGCAGCTGGCTTTGCAAGCCCACAGCTAATGCTATGAGATCTGACTGGTTTTAATAACAATCTGCTCAGCTCTTCATTCATTAGGAGGAGATGAAATTCTGTTTGAGGTGCATGTGATGAAGGTGTGTTATCCAAGTGAGGGCGGACAAGAGGGACTTGCTGAGCAAGCTCCTCCAGCCATGCCCTGCCATCTGCTCCCCTTCCTGCACCCTTCCTTTCATCACCGTGTTCTCCAGCTTTCTGCTGCTAGTCGAGAGGATGCCTTGTGTTTCCTTCCTGTGGACAGGAAAGGATAACCCGAATACAAGGATCCTGTCAGAAAATGGACTTTCCAAAAATATTCAGAATCAGAAAAAACAGGTGAGGATTTCCATCCCCCTCCTCCCCGCTCCGAGTAAAAAATCCCTTCCACAGCAGCCAAGAGAAGACCAGATTTTTTAGAAGAGTTCAACATGCTGTTTAAAAAAAACCAAAACCCTGGCTGCCATTACAGCACTGAACACCTGGAACTGGCCACGTTTGGTTTTGGATGTCTGCTCTTAAAAGCAACAATAGCTTGTGCTGTTGTGTGTAATTCAGTTTTGGAAGCAGAAGCCTTGATTTATATGAACTCCATGCTAATGGAGAATTACTTCCAGTTTATTACAGAATCTGCACTGAAATTACGTGGTTTTCTTGCCAAATTTGGGCCAATGTGATGTCAATCGAATGGGTTTTGAAGAGCTCCAGTCCTTTTTATAATGCTGCGGCATGGCTTGCAAACCAGCTTTGACATGTTTGGGGTTACCCAGCACTAGAAATTGTTGTTTTATCAGATGCAGCTGACTGAAAAATGAAAAAACACTCCCTCTTTCCTCCCACTCCAAAAGCATTTAAAATGCAGCGTTTCCGGGAACCTGGCTGGGTGGAGGGAGTTGGCAGAGTACATTGTACTGTATAAAATACAGAGGGGCAGATGTTCAGCTGATGGCTTTAACAGATACACCAGTGACATGAGGATGACAGCTCTATTAGATTTCAGGAGGTGATGTGTCACTGGAGCAGTAGGCTACTCCACATCTTCATAAAAAGCACTTTTTATGGGGTGAGACAAGAGAGATCCAGATAGAAGCAACGTAAGAATGCTAGTCAGCCATAACCATGAACTCGATTAAAGGGTTGCTGGAAATCACATTAAATAGCAGCTCAGATCTGCAGATCAGCTCTGTGGCATTCCCAGTTGGCAGCAGAGCCTTTCTCCTTGCAGGCCACTGCTCCCCAGTGCATCATTTTGCCTGATGCTTGCACCCGGATGTGGAAGCTAGTCTTTTCAGAGGCAGAGGACTGCCTGCCCGTTGTCTGGAGCATTGCTGCACAATGGACATTTAAGAGAAGATCCAGGCTTGAACTAGTAATATCACAATAGCGTGGTACCACTAGTGACAAAACCCTGGCTGGAGATCCATATGATCCGTGAAGGAGGAGCAGCCTCATCTCCAGTGATGTCTGCTCCTCCAGACTCTTAGCTTTAGCTACCTCAGGCTTTGCTCTCTGCCTGTGACCTTCTTCCATTTTGCTTGTATTTTCTTTTTAAGTGTCTTTTTCAGGTCTGGAGTCCCAGGTGTTTCTCTTCCTTCAGCTGACACTCAGGCTGTGCATCAGGCAACCATCATGACTTGGCAAAGTTTCGCTGGGTCAGTGGAGGAAGAGCCTTGGATCCAGATTTTTGTTATTAGAATTGTCAGTCATACAAGTCCTTAGAGACTGCAAGAGCATGAAAATTAAATCTACAGATTGCACTAACCCACTTCCACTCCCCTTCCCCCTCCTTAAGTGCCCATGTGGTCTTGTAATTTTTATTGTTAGTGACAGTCCTCAACAAAATAGTGGACAAAAACATCAAGTTTCTTGTATCTGTTGCAAGCTGAATACCAAATATGAACTCCCCAAATTGCAATGGCTTATTCTGCTTTGTCTATTAGAGTGTTATACAGAATGTTTATGTACCATTTGTAATCAAAGCAGTTTTGGGTTGATTTTGGTTTTATTTTTTTTTTTTTAAATATGCAGAAAACAATAGGGTTTTTTTTTCCCCACCAGAACAATACAAGGGAAGTTACCTTATTCAGTGATACTACTTTGAGATTCCAAAAAAATTGGACTAGTGACTCGGAGCACATAAGGAAGATTACGCCACAGGTGATGAAGTCCAAAATGATGTCCTGCTATTCACAAGCAAGGCTACCTGAAAACATCTGCACCTTGCCTGGCAGTCAGTCCTTGATCAGTCACACTTGGACATTAGGGACCAAAACACAACAGCCCCAGGCAAAAAAACATTAATGCCAAACTTATCTTCTACCGAGCTTTCAATCCCAAATGGCTAGCTTACTAAGATAAAACCCAGACCCATGGAAACCCTTCTTTCACATTCATGAGTATTTTTCAACCACCTCCTTCTTGCTAATATGAATGGAACACCCTATTAAAACAGGCAGAGAAACATTTTTTTTTTCCCCTTAAGAAAGAGAGAAAGCAGACAATAACCACCTTCCTGTGAGACCTGTGCAAACCACACGACAGTGTGTGGCCAGTAGGTGTGCTGAGGACGACTACACAAGAGTACAGGCAGACTTTCAGTATCTCAGCTCTAGACATACACGGTCTGAAGAGAAACAAGAAACTGATGCTCTTTCAAATGACTTATCAACAGCCCAGAGCTTCAGGTATGACGAGTCAGTTGCTTACATGACTTTTGGCTGTCTAATTTAAGACTTCTTGAGTGACCTAAGCAGGCGAAGCCCTGCGCCCTTGTTGGAAAATCTGTTTCAATCTGGCCAGTCTTAAATAGCGTAAATAACTTTCAGACATTGTGTGTCACAAGGCCAGGTTTCCCGGGAAACTCTAATAGCAAAGAACAAGATTTTGGAGGATGAAGTAAAAAAAAAAATCAGTGGGCTGCAGATTGTTGTGAGGTCTTCACAACTCAGAGCAACAGATTTGAGCATGGACATCAGTGGCCAAGAAACAGCTCATTAAAAATGTACACAGGTTTCATCTTATTTTCACTGGGTGACAATTTGTCACCAGTCTCAAGAAGTAGGACAAACCTGCTGATACATCACTAGCATCAAGTCAGGCCAAAACCAAATACTATTGTGTCTCTACAGCTAAGCAATCAATCCAGTGTCCTGTGTCAGAAGTAAGTATTCATGAAAATTTGAAAAGGAAATGTTTGAAGAAGTTGGGTCTGAGAAGCAAGGTAAGCAGTTCCACAAAACATTTGCTGTGTAACCTCATCCAGTAGAAACCAACTTCTCTGACACACAGCAGGCTTAAGGATCATCTCCACACTGAAAGCACCCCTGAATGTGGATTTGCCAAGGAAAAGTACATATGTAGCATCCCCAGATGCATCCCTTGAACCACTCTGTGAGCTGAACCAGCTCTAAGCCTCTCCCACTGCTTCCAGCATTAGCTGGGCCTTAGTACAGAGAGGTGTAAGCTTTCCAGCAGGCAGTGCGGACTTCAGCGCGCCCCATCTGTTCTGAAGAAATAACAACTTTAACCCATGATAAAATCCGGTGATAGATCAATGCTACCTAATGAGATAGATCAATACTATCTACTGAGGTGCCTCAGCTGAGTTTCCCCACTTTTGACCCTCTGTGATTAGAAATTTGTTTCCAAGTTTCTCGAGCTCAGACCAGCACGTGGTATCAACACCAATGAAGCTGTAAAGATTTCTGCATACCAATGAAGCTGTTAATCAGTTCTGTCTCCTGGCACATGTCCTCCACTCACATTTATTTGTTTAAACTGTGACTTTTATATAAGAGATGTACAACTGTAAAGTTTTACTTGCGGTTTTGTACACTGCCCCACTGATGCTGGTTGCCTGAAGAACCCAAAAGTGTAAGCATAGGAAATACTTTGCAAAACGTCAAGGTCATTTTAGTGATAAGTTTCTTTTCCAGACTGGATTACAGGAGGAAGGTTGTCCCACAGGGAAAAAAATGAACATATGTACTCAGTAAGTTCTTGACATTTCATGAAAAAAGCTTGGCCAGGATACAGCTATGGCCAATAGCCCGAAGTAAAGCTAGTGGGAAAAAATTTCTCATGCACAAACTAAACAGCTTTAAAGTCGAACTTCAAGTCTTCTCCTGAGTAGATGTCCAAACCCCATTAATTGTTTCATGCACTGAGTAGTTAAACAAAGAAGTAAGAAACAAAGTCAAGCTGAAAATCCCCTAAACCCCCTTAACATCTTTATTACAGTTTAAATGTTATAATTTTAACTCGTCACTCTCACACTGAGATCCACAGAGCATGGGGCATCAGCAACGAGGTACGGAAAGAGATGTGCACCTACGCTGTCTGCATAGTGCCATTCCCATAAAAAATCTTCTCCAACACGCCACAAGTGACACTGGAGAAACCATGGAGATATTTTGGGAGATCATGGAATTAACCCCAAATACCTCCTTTTCCTCAAGGGAAAAGTAACTGCTGACCAAAACACCTTGCTGTGGATATTGATAAAAAGTACATCAAAGCTAGAGATATTCAAAATAAAATATTTTCTTCCCCTCAAAACACCCACAAATGCCCAAAACACCCTTAAAAAACCTCCCAAACTCCCAATCTCTGGCATTTTAAACCAGGCAGAAGAAGAGTTTATGTTCCTCCCCATACTGAGTATCAGTTCAGCCAGGGAGCCTGGCCCATAGTGAAGGATTGGAAGGTGAATCCCTCCTACTCCCAACAAGGAGCAGTGACACCATTTTGAATGACAATGTTTAAGTTGTTAACGAAATATTGTTGTGCCCATAGGAAATAGAAACTTGAGTAAGAGGAAAGAATAGCTTTCACTAGAGCAGCCCATTTTTTTATTAAGGAAGCTATTTAAATAGGTCTTTATCAGCCACAGCAGAGCATTATTTCTGCCTCTATTCTACTTGTAGCTTGACCCTACCTCCACAAGCAAAAATTAAAACCAAAACCAAACCCCAAAGCAATCCAAAGTTGTCTTCTCATGAGAAATCTTTTCCATGATCTGATCTCTCAAGCAAAGCTTTCTGTGACAAAGGAGGGAGAACAGCTATATCCATTTAAAGCAACTGAGATCTGGCCCTCAGACGTTCTTCAGAAATCAAAACCACACAGCAGATACAGTTTTGTCTCACAGCAGAAATAAATATACAGCTTACTACAGGAATGTCCCAATGGACAACTTTTCTAGAAATAGGTTTCAACCAGAATTCATTTAGTTTTACAACAGATGCTTTGAATTTGAGCCTGCTTGTTCTCAAAAGCATGAGACAACAGCTGACGCTAAGCCATATTTTCCTATCACCCCCATTCGCATATCAATTTATAAGCTGATGAATGAAGTTAAGAATAGAATTGATGTTGTGTTTAGGATTTACAAACCATTTGGAAGAGTTCAGCCTGCCCTGACTTTATTTTGTTCTCATCACTAAGACACATTAATTAACTACCGTTAAAGAATCCCCCAGCAGTTTCTAGGGATCGTAACACAGCTATTAAAAGCCTTTTGCATCCAAACAGTAGTTATTCGACACCAATCTGTCTTTCCAGCTCTTGACAGGCACCACATAGGCAGACATCTAAAGGAGTATTAGATGAAATTTGTACTGAGCAATCAGCAAGCAGAGAGAGGTTGTATAGCTCCAGTTTGCACTGGGTTTAGCTTGGGAAGGGAGGGAGGCACAAGCTGGAGGAGCCTCTAATGTACCACCATGAGATTAACATTCAATATCTTTAATTATTCCCTACAGCATTCAAAACAAGAACAAATCTAAAGCCCCTCAAATAAACATTGTTTATAATCTTGGGCAGAAAACAATGTGGGAGCTAATGTGCATGTGGAATACAATTCTAAAACTCTCTTCCTATTTTCCTGTTTCTTTGAAAGGCTCCAAACGAAAATAACACTGTTCTCTGCTCTGAGTTATCTGTCAAAGAGAAATGTTTCTGTGAATGCCACCAGCTGCTTTATATCCTAATTAGGAGACTGGTTTGTTATTGGTACTTGCAGAAAAATACATCTTACTGATAACTACAGAGTAAATATTTATGCCTATTAGTTACAGCTAAAGAGAAATAGTTCAGAAACAGCTTTAACCAGTCGTTACTCTACCTGCTAGCAGTGTAACTACTTGAAGTCTCATGAATGTTAAGTAGAAAAATCAATGAGAGCAAGGCAGTCTTCCTCCTTGCTCTCTCCCCAAAGACAAGGTCAGCCCCTGGCCCAGCTTTTGCTGCACTCTGTGATTACAGTTTAACATCACAAATGGGTTGAAATGAGAGCGCTGTCGGTGAGAACTGGATGGCTGCATCTGCCGTACCTTCCTGCATCTGTTCTACCCCACAGCTGAGTTTGCCTCAGTCTTCCTGCTCTGTGTGCGTAATTTGTTAGCAAATCTCTGCTATGCATTTCACACAAACAACAGGTTTTAAGCAAATATTGACGCATACTAATGAGCCCGTGTTTACATTTACAAAATATATTCCTGAAACCAAACTCCAGATGCCACAGTCACTTATCCAAGGTTGACTTGATGTGCGCTAGAGATTTCCCAGAGCTCAGGGCCACTGCAGTGCTTGAATAAAGCGACTTGCATACAACCCTTCAGAGAACAGTAGCAGCATAAGCTTAGTTGTCTCTAAAAAAAAAACCCCTCTCGCTTACACCCTTAGTTTTAAGCACATTAAAGCACGTTTTAAAGCATATTTAAAGCACTTTTAGGCCTTGGTAAAGAGTGTTTAAATTTTTAACTCCAGAGGGGTGAAATCTGATTCAGAGACCCAATGAAATAAGAAAAACCTAATGAGAAGTTATTCGCTCATAATTGGAAAGTTGTTCAAAACAAAATTGCTGAGTAAAGACATGGCCTGTAGATTTTACTCTGTTTCTCATTAAAAAAGGCAAAATTCAACCAAAATTTGATGACATATTCAAATCGTGAGTAAAAACATCATATACTTAGAGGGTATATGGAAATAGAAATTGTGTGTGGGAAGAAATAAGAAATCTTTAAAGTAACTCTGAAGATATTCTGTAATTATGTTCTCCTCCTCTGCAGATATTTGCACTCTGAGAACATATTTGTCTCAACCCCACCAGCTTCACTTTGACTAAAAATAGAGAAATAAAGAAAAAGAATGAGGAGTTTTGTCTCATCGATCTGCATGCCTCATCAAGCCAGCTGCCAGGAACTTGTCCCAAGAAGAACTGGTTGGTAGCGGCCATGCTTGAAGGCTGCGCTGGCTGCTGGGGTTACCAGCTGCTGGGGTGGTGAACACAAATCCTCTGCATGGGTTTCCAATTTCTTCCAGGTACTACAACTACCTGAGATCCTACCATTCTTTTTACAGCCTCCTGACTGTTGTTGACCAACAATCACACCCAAAGCTTTCTCCAAGTATATTTCCCTCCTGACACATCAATATCAGGACTTTCAAATAACACCTCAGGGCAGGCCTTTGTTTTTCTTGGAAGCTTTCACTTGGAAAACTAGATTAATAGATTTCAGCCATGAAACAGTCCAAGCTTTTGGATTCCAACTCTCAGTGAGCAGATATCTACTATCTGCCATCACTTCCCCACTCTGCAGAGTGGTCGGGAAGGATTACCCCTTTTATTCTCCCAAAGAACCTGGTTGTGCCAGGTATCTCCAGCTGCACATGTGCATGATCTCACCCTTTCATCACAGACAAGGAGCATACTCTGTGTGAGGCCATGGTACAGTCACAGGATTAATCCCTCCTCCTCCAAGCTCCTCCCTGCTCTCCCTTTCTCTCATTGCTGTGTTCCCTTCCCCTGCCCGCCAAAGCAGCAATGCTAAATGCAAACACCAATCCCCTCCACCCCATCTGATGGCTTCTTCAGTACCAAACTTCCAGCTCAGGTTTTCTAGTTGCCAAATGAGTTTGGTTCCACAGAGTCCTTCAGCGATGCTGAATGTATTAAGTGAGGAAAGGTACCTGGTCTCACAACCCTGGTATTCGGCACTGCCAGTGAGCCATCTTTCTCAAGAACTATTCATCCATCTGTCCTATCTGCAAGAAATGCATGACCAGTATTTCCTACGCTAATTTGTCAGTTTTCATTAAGTCCTTTGTTTCTACCATCTGAAGCAGCGAGCCTTGAACAGGGTATTATAAACGAAGAACATTGTTACCTTCACCCCTCACAGAATAGGCTGATGAATTCATTTGAAAATAAAAAATTAAATCAGACGATAATGCTATTAAAGAGTTCCGTATCATTGAAATTTCAAGTCTTTTTCTAAATGGATCAAGAAAGCATAACAGACAAGTGGCTGAATAATACTTCAGACAACTGTCTAAACAAGAAATATTGTTCTTATTTTCACCTGTGTGATGCACGTTCGGGCAATGATAATGATAGTAAGGAAAAAAATCTTTAATTACTGTGTGAGAGAGTATAATAGAATAAAGTGGCTATTGTTGGCTGGGATTAGGATCAGATGGATGCCTTAGAAGGAAACCCCCAAGATGTGGCTGGACAAACACCAGGCACAAATACATGCAGAAATTCCACGAAGCACTTTATTAGTGGAGCCATTCACTGAATGGCAGCTGATAAGGTTTTCAATAACAGGGACACTGCTAGTTGTATAATGCTCTGTAATCTAAACATAATTAAAAGTGTTAACAATTTTGTAGCCTTTATCTGGACACATTTTTCCCACATGCTTTAGGTGACCGGGTCATAATCCAAAGACAAGCAACTCTCTTGTTTTACACTACTAGTTGAGAGAGTGGCAATTTTTCCTGTGCACAAAGGTCATCGTACCCCAGGCAACGCCTCTTGTCAGTATCTTCCACAAATGCAGGATGCACCAAAACAAACACAGATGGATTGCATGTTGTCTATTAACTCAGCATTTCTCTTCCTTTCCTCAGATGCCAGAAAATAATTAAAGAGCATTTGTGTGCAAGTGGTGGTAATGCACTCATATAATTTGGCAATTATCTTGTCAGCTACCTTTATTAGATTTTCAGTACTGTAAATTGCTTTAGAGTATGTGCTATATGGCTCTACTATGTGCTTACTACATCAACTTCTGCAGTTGCAAACTCAGAGATAAGCTTTAACGGTAAACAAGTTTTGGTGAAGTTCAACACAAATTTATATTGAAGCTTTTTATTGTTTCTGTTTAAAGTCGAGGAGCTAAATCTTTCCTAGGAGGTTAAGTGGGATTTTTTTGCTTTGCTTTTTCAAGAGCAGCTCAGTTCCTTTCTAAACACTTATGCAAGTAAACTAATATTGAAAGATGCACAGTGCCTCAAAAGCTCCCCATAGGACATCAGTGAGCGCACCAGACTTTCCAGTGGATTTAAAAATGTAGCCAAATGAACATCACCCCAAATCAGGCGAGTAGGAAAGGAGGTGTAGATGTCTGATTTTGTGGCAGCCCCACTGAAGAGAAGCCCTCACCCAAAGCAGTGGCTGTGGGAGAAGACCTGGGCCATCGGCAAGGAGAGGTACAGCGGCACCAAAGCTAGGATCCCCCCTTGGTAAAGTGCCAAAATCAGAGACGCACACGAGCATAAAAGTGAGATTTTTGTGAAGGACAGCATTACTTAATACATCAGAACTAACTGATGGACTACAATGAATCCATTGTCTTAATGTACCCCAAAATACCTCCCCCCAGCCTTCAACCCAGTGGACACTCAAAGTTACAACAGCAGCTCACAACGTGCTTAGCTGGCTCCGTTTCTCTCGTTCTAGCTACACGTTTTAAGGAGAGATTTATCTGTCTCCAGTTTCCAATACTTGCTGACACACTGATATAGACCATAACAGCAAAGCCAAGCTCATACCGTCATGCTGAGAGGCATACAGAGCCTATGAGCCATTAAAGCCTATTTCAGTGCTGCTTGGAGCTCTGATGGATACTTGGAGGGTAATTACTAGCTCACTTTAACTTGCAAAAATTTCTCATGAGCTGGGATAATTGAATGCATGATAAAACTATCTGAATTGTTTGAACATTACATTCACACTGTAATGTGCACCTAATAAATGCAGATGCTTTCTAGGGTTTATACTCCCCTAACGTCAAGAAAGATACAGAATGTTTTTGCTGTGCTCTGTAGCAGTTTTGGGTTCCTTTTTTACTTATAGGTAAGTCTGAACATAGTAAACTTTCCCCATGGAAAAGTTTCCTTCCTGGATTACATAGAACCACATAGTCTGAATGCAAGAAAATAGGTGTGTGAAGGGTAAGAAAAGATTGAGGACTGCACATAACACCAGGCAATCTCAGATATATTGGTGAGGGCCTTTTCCATCACAACACAAAGCATGAATGTGGGCATATTATGCCTGATTTCACAATGGGGCACAATTACAGCACTCAGTTTGCAAGGCTTGATTTCACAATGCTGGCAAAATCATACATAGCACTGGCTAACACACACCTCACTCAACCATGGCTCCATCAGCTCTTTGCCTGCATGAAGCTACAGACACAGGGTCCGCTTCAGAGACGGACCAAGGCAACTTCGCGCTTTGAACAATGTGCCTGAGCACAAAACCTTGAGTCTCCAGCAATCTCGGATGCTGGAATGGGTACCCAACATCGGGCAATGACAACATGTGAGCAGGCTGATAGTGCACACAGGCGACGCACAGACGCTGGGGATCACCAAACACATGGGAAAAGGTGGGAGTATCCCCATGCAGTGTAAAATGGCAAAGATGGTAGAAATTACAGTCACAGTCATAGGCGCAATGGGAATCTAGAGCTGAAAGGACTTGAAGTTGGGCATATCTGACTACAGATCTTTGAGCAGTAGACCAGCTGTGAGAGCAACAGGGCTAAATCAGATGCCAGATCTCTCCTTCGACTTGTGGATTTAAATTCTTCAGAATTCAACTTGCAGATTTAAATATAGTCCCTTCTCTAAACATTATGGCCATCAGAGAAACTTAAGATGGGAAAATTAATGTCAGAAAGATGCTGAAGTTACATAAACATGCAGACAACCTATTTTCAACGTTTACCAGCTGCAAGTTCAAAACAAAGTTAACGACAATTCACATCAGATACGAAGAAACAGCATTGTTTGAACATCTGATGGAAATTCATGGAATTTTTTTAACAATACCACAGAATTTCTCAACTTACAAATAATGTGATACCCCATTTTTTAGATGGGCTATGTTATCCTTATGTGGATGTTAACAGTGACTTTTATATGGATTGTCTGTATCTGGAAGATTTAAATAGGAAAAAAAAAAGAAAGCCCTATTACCAAAGTGGACAAAGGGCTTCCTTTCTTCCTCTTTTCTCATTTGTGTAAGCAACTATCTTTGGTTGCTTTGCAGATTTGACCCCTTTTATGATACTCTGGCAGCTGCAGATGTTTCACAACTAGAACTGATCTCTGCTAGGTTGCTCCCACATTTTTATTAAGTTCAGGATGGAGCCATGTTGTGTCTAATCCTTAAAGCATCATTAGTAGTTATGAGTCTATTAATACAACACTTAAGCTGTGGTGTTGTGGCTCGCAATGTCAATGCCACTTAGCCTGGCTAATCAAACTGGCTGATATATCCCCCCCAGGAATAATTTTGCCTAGCACGACTGTCCTGTCCTGCTGAGATAGTTCAGGTGATAAACTCTGTTTTAGTGATAACACTGCCTGGAAACGGGATTAAGGGGAAAGAAACCACAACTGTAGAGTCTCTGCTAGAGGTCAGCTCACACATGCTTCCCTGTATGTATCTGGCAAACTCAGAGAGGCAAATACATAATCACAGCGGTATGCAATCTGTATGGTAAGTTCAGACCAGATACAATTACACCACCAGGAAGCAAATAATCAGCACTCATTTGCAAAAGGCCTCATTAGGAGGGGAAAGTTCTATACCTCCCCAATGATTTATAAGCTACAATTGTAATTACCTCTTTGAAATAGTACAGAGAATGGCCTCTCACCAAATGTGCATACAATGCCCAGACATCTTGGAAGAGAGAAAAAAAACAAACGGAGCTGATTATTTCATTCTAGCAACTAAGATCTTGCACAGAAGGAAAATGATTCACATTAAATAATTTCCAAGCGGTGAGTGGCTCTAGAGACAAGAGCCCTGCCTTTGAACCTGACGGAAAAACCTAGGATCATGTCCAGTAGACAAAAGTATCTGTCTCCTTGCCAAAGGCAACTCAAGGTGGGCATGACTAGCAGCTCCTTGCTCAGATAGCTGAAGCCTTTGAAGATGAAGGCATTAGCTGAGCTCTGACCTAGAGTTGTACCACTTTTCATGTACAAACACAAATAAACAGTTGTAGAATAGATGAACAGTAGCCAGGAGGCTGAAAAGGAGGTGGCAGAATGAATTGAAATGTACTCAGGATATTACCAAAGAGAACAAAACAAGCTAGTGAAGTAAAGATGGGGCAGAGGTGAAGGTCAGGATGAGCTACATGGTGCAAAACCCAGGCAGAGGAAGCAAAGATGACCGTACGCTACCTCTGTGCAACACGGCTCCCCAGGGCAGCACGTGGGGAGGCTTTGTACACTGTGAGCTGATCCTGCCACGTACAGGGCACACCTCAAAAATTCCTCTTTCTTTCCCTTGAAGGAGAGGAGGGGACTGGAGCTGAGCCAGCTGCACGGAGACCAGCCCAGCATCTTCTGATCGTTGCGCTCCACAGCACTGGAGGGCACCTTGCCCTGGGGTCAGCAACTGCCTTCTCAGAGCAATCTTATTCACCAACTTATTCAAGTTATTCCAATAAAGAATGCTTTGTTGTCATCTTCCCCAGAGAAACAGTGAAGTACCAACAGTTTTCAAACACTGGACTCAACAGCTGAGAGCATGTCGCAGGACATCCCTTGGTTGTATGATGCATTTTAATTGGGTTTTTGTTATTTACCCTCACTTAAGATGATGGCAAGGAAAGCAATCATACCTAAGATCTCTGCTTAAGACAAACTTACTACTACTACTTCTGCACATCCCTGTCTCACTTGGGTGAAACAGTCATTGCCTCCCCAAGCCGCTCCCACTGCCTGTTACTGTATTATAACAAGAGCTTTTCTTTCAGCAATGTGGGAGCTGGAACAAGTTGAGCAAAGAGGGAGGAAAGAAAAGGCTCGGCTACAAGTCACTTCACATCCTCATCCTGAGGGCTGACTAGGCTTCTGCATATTTAAATTCAGACCCACCTTCATTAAATAAAGAAAGTGTACCTCCCCTGCCCGAGGGACCAGCTTCCCTCTTCTGCCATAGCACCTCCTAGACCAGCCACTTAACAGACAAGATCTGATATCCTCTGACATGCTAAAAATCAGCTGTATCATAAGCTCTATGTGAATGTCCCCAGAATTCATGCAGTGTCAGTGCAAGAAAAAGGGACTGACATAAGGATCCTGGTGCTGTACCTGGGCAAAATGTAGCAATCCTATTCCTAGCAACACAGGGCAAGAAATTCTTTCCAAGAAACATAGGTGAGAAGCAAGGAAGTGGTAAGGAATGGATAGAATGAGCTATGGATAAGAATGAGGTGGGCAAAACCTAATCCTAGTCTAAAAGGACACAAAATAGAAAATATTTCTCTGTTCACAGGTGTTTAAGTGGAATGAGCTGGTGGGAAGGATATCTACCAGGCCTTTGCCATCTTAAGATCAAGGGACAGAGCTACACCAAGGCACAAATGAAGACTGTGACATGTACAGTACCAAAAGCAGAGTTACTGCCCATGACAGATAGCGAGGATGGAGCAGCATGTTTTGTGAGCCCCCGTGTGCCAAATCCATCACAGAGAACCAAACTTGGCTTCTGACTGGGCACATTTGATAAGCAGAAGTTTTCCTTAAACAGGCTTGGAATTTTTTTTTCAGCAGAGAAAGGTGCAACTTTCGTCACTCTAAAGTTCGGCACCCTCTCTAGCTGGTCAAAGAACCAAAATGCAGGGAACAAGGTGGAGAAAGAAAATGGATCTCCATAGCACACTGAAAACCCCTCACAAATGCCAGAATGGGACTCCCAGTTCTGAGCACAACTGCAAAAGCCACAATTAAATATTTCTGCCCAGAACCCTTTTTTTCCCAAGCACAGAACATCTCCTCCCACTCTGAGCACTGCTTTGCTCATCCCAGCTGTTCCAGCTGCTGCAGCATGGTTGCTATTGGTAGGCAGCGGGAAGGCTGAGCTGAAGCTACAGGCAGAGGCTGCATTTTTACTATGTTTCACCTGAACACAGCACCCCCTTGCAGAAGTGATGGTGTGTGCACAGACTGGGAACCCTCACTTATTTTGCTAGCTATGGATCAGGGAAATCCCACATCTGTTAGTTTTCATTAAAACAAAACTTAAAGCAAAACCCAGGAAGACGTCAGGAAAGGCTTAAAACGGCAAAGCTATTAACAAATGCAACTGAATTAGTAGGTTTTTTCTCCGAAGACCACACAATATGGTTTGTTTTGTTTTGTTTTTTTAAACAACAACTGCTTCACTTATGTCACTCAAGCCGATTCAGAGCTTGTGCCCTCTGCCAGTGGCTTCAGCTATTAAAGGGCTGTGATGTACACTAATAGAAACTTCTGTTCATGACTTGCCTGAGGTTATGTCCTTTTCTACAGAGACAAGCAAACGTGTCCTGCTTATGAGCAGACTCACAGATGGCTGCTTGGGAGTAGTCTCAAAAAACCCCAATCCTGACTCCTTTCTTTGACAAAGCATTGTTGGGTGCAGAAGGCAGATCCACCCCAGGCTCTGAATCAGAGCCCTCCTCTCTGGCCACTGATGGTGCTGGGAGAAGACCCTTATGTTAGCTGTGCTGTCTCTGGTCCTTGAGGGTCAGATGTCACCCATATGCCAAAAAAATACTTTGTCTTCAACAGGACAAAAATAACCAATAAAAGCGGGGTGACTGCCCTAGCTCTGCAGTCCTGCCTGCCTTTCCATCCCTACTAGCCTGGGGAACTAGCCTGAAGTTAGATATGAGTTAATAGTTCTCCACAGATATTTTATCTTGCTTGTGTGTGCAGGAGTCAGGCTTTGGAAGCCCACTGCTAGGCGCTGTAAATACTACTGAGAGGTGCTATTGAATAAAGTCATATAAAAACGCACAGGGCTTACAGCTGGACGGCAGCTTGTTTCTCCCAACCCTTGCAAATCAGAAACAAACCCTCTGTGCAATTAGGAAGCAGGGAAAAAAAGCAGAGATTTTTACTGGCACCCAGAGGCTTGTGGACATAGTTCAAGAACATGAAAAATTACATGCAAAAGTCACATGGAGGCATAAGGGACTTCGACTTAACCATAAAAAGTGTCCACGCAATTCCACAACTGTGATGTATAAAGAGGGAGCAGGGTGAAGGGGGCCTTCTGGGGCAGGGAATTGAAAGAGGCCGCCAGGACTGAGGCTGAGGGGTGGGTGGGGATTGGCTTGAGGAAGCATCCGAAGATTAATTCAGCTGATCAGAGAGGAATCTTCAGCACTTTCCTTTGTCTGCTTATCCATTTTGCCTCTCCTCAGCTGTGCAGGAACACTCAGCAAAATCACTTGGGGTTGACAGTGGATGAGTTAAGACTGCATCAGATGTCTGGGCAGATATCTTTATCCAGATCTGAAGCTGTCTTACTGTAACTACCAGGTAGTGCTGCCTAATACACCCTTTTAAATTCACACTTCGATTACCCCAGGTTATGTTGCCTGAATGCTCTTATGCAGACAAACCATTAGACTTCTAGACAAATCCTCCAGACATGAGGATTGTCACAGGAACCATCACTCTCGCAGGGCTTTGTGGCACTGGAAAGGCTGTTTATTTTTTTCCCCACTTCGAAGCAGTCACAGGCAAAGAAGAGTATCTTATTGCCAGCATCCAAAAGGAGGTGAGCCTTTTATTCACTGTTTTATGCCTTGCTGGGAAGTCACAGAAAACCCCTGAACTTTTCCCTCCTCGGTGACCCACTTGCCAGGAAGGCTGCTCTCCCCGTCTGGGAACCACTGAATTAAGAAATCGGGTCCCAAGGCAGCTGCCAGCCTGGCCAAGGGATAAATAATGCAAAACAAGCTCAAAGCAAGAATTCAAGACCACACGACATTTCCAGACTGACTGCTAATGTATGCGTCTCCAGAAAGGTGCAAATGAGCGAATGGCCCATTCGTTGCTACATTTCAAGTGCTCCTGCCTTTGAAGACAAGTAGGAGCTGGAGACACTGCACCACATTATCTAGTGCTTATTTAAGATTGATGTTACAAAAGACTTTGGGAAATTCTTTTCTTTCAAACAGGAAAAATATGTTTTTGATATAAAACGAGTCTTCCAAACCAGAGTTTCACCCTGGACAGAGCTAATTCAAGTGCCTTCCGGCCATGGATTCACAGTGGGAGAGAAAGAAAACTGTTGAGCATAAAACTGCAAGCGCAATTTAGCTGGGACCTCTTTAGATAGCTAAGAAGTGAGTCATAGAGACAACACCACTAAGCTGGTCATTCATCAAAACCAATCTGGCCACAGACACCACGAGTCCTGTTATCTCGCTGCCAGACACTACATTTTCCCATATCAGTCTGCCTTGCAGCCTGGTCTCCTCACAGTCTCAGTCTTCTTCATTCTGGTCTTCTATGAATTTCTTGACTTCTTGCAAGCATTTCCACTGTAAGCAGCAGGTAACTGGGAGATGAGAATGCTCAGGCAAACTATGTCCACGTTTTTAAAATTAACTGGGAAAAGACGACTAATTTTACCCCTGAAGATAGCCGAGGAAAAGAAAGAAATAAACTGCAAAAAAGCATTGATGAGTAATTTTTACTGACTTTCTTCCTCATCCGTTAAGAAAAGATCTTGGAGATAAGTAAGGCATTTTTATCCAGGTCTCTTTTCTGCAAGAGACAGAGCAGCAAACAAATCTGGAAAAAACCCCAAATGCTCCTTAAGGACAAAACAGTAGACAGATATTTACCCCGAATGAGAAACACTCAGGCTGTGTATTAGCCACGTCACTTAGTGCACGGTTAGAGAGCTGTTAGATACTGCAGCCACAAGACAACCACAACAGCACGCGCAGAACAACCAGGGAGGAAGGTGTTTCCTAAAACAGACCTAAATTATACAAGAGGGTCTTGAAAGGGGATTCTCTGCATCTCTGCAGAGCATCCTGGAGTTTTAGGAGGCCGGCAACACATGGGCAAGCCATTATTTGCTTGCACAGTACAAAATCAGACCTCCTGAACACAGCTCTTTGTTTCTTCACGTTCAGACTTGGGAAACAAGTCTGCAGTTGCTTCTTGCGCACAGCAAAGCCAAAGCTGCTCTGTGCACAGATCAGACAGCGAGTCATCCAAGATGGCCCAACGTGCACATCTCCAACGCACCCCAGGACGCAACCCCACATCTTACTCTGCAAGAAGCTCTCGATGAGCAGCGGACAATTGGCTGCTCGCGTTCAGGCATCTCACTTGGGATGATTTCCACCCAGAACTGCTTCCAAACATTGCCCTTGCTGACTGCAAGGGGAATAACACAACTCCTGAAACATTTGTACTGGTGTTCCTGCTTGGGTTGTCTCGAGTATGTGAGCAACTGTAACACAAATACACCATCTTCAGATGGGGAAAGGTGCTATGGCTCCAGCGGCCAGCCCTGTGCTTAAACCATCTTACACCCACTGACGCCCGGATCCAACGTATTTTCCGTTATGTTACAGCAACTGATACAACTTCCATTTCCCCTTTTTAGTGTCTGTGCATATCTGATTAATTCTTCTTTCTCACAGGAAGTCCAGCAGCCGTAGACTACCATTTTATTAGGTAGCATATATCCAGATGATTTCAATAAAGCACAAAAAAAAAGCCAAAAAACCACTAGTTTCCTGGTATTACAATAAAAAACCCCTCACTACTTGGAGGGATTAATTTCAGATGATAAATCTGCTGCCATTCACCAACCCTCGTATAGCTGATTAGAAACAGTGCATTGTCCCAGGCATATCCCCTCTGACTCCCCGCTGGGAACGCTCTCAGCAATACAGATATGAAACATATTCCCCCCCACAGCGATACTAATATTGGTGATATATTGGCAACACATCACTGCTATTGCGCCGCGTTTCTTGACAGACTGCACGCATCTTTTTAAACACATTTTGTAATGTTTAGGCTGCAATACATTGGGCATTTTACTACCATATTGAAGATTTGGGTTTTTTTTTAAACTATCAAGCCTGGAGAAATTTGAACAATCCACTGTCAACTGCAAAACCATCAAAAACTGAAGGAGTGTACTGAGGCCAATGACAGCAGCATTATTGATGCACTCAGAGTCCAGCTACACCCATTAGATAAAACAACTTTTTCTTGCATGGGTCTAACACTTGATTTTCATTATGCAGCATGCTACTAGCATCTCACCATAGCAGTACACAGGCAGTGGAAAGAGCACAAGAAAAGAAAAATCACATGTGAGCATTAGGTTTGCATTTGAAATGACTTTGTTCCAGTCAGACTTTTCCTCTGGAGTTTGCTGCATCAGTGCTTGAAGCAAGAATTTTAAGCTTGTAAACTCCAGCATTGCTCTCAGAAGCCATTCAGAGAGAGGATGGAGCACTGCTGCTAACATGGCATGAGATACTGCTCGAGACTCAAAAGAGGAATTAAGTCAACACCATGAACGTGGAACATGGATTTTCATGAGAGGACTGTGCCAACACTCAAAGTCGGTTTGCAGCAAGTGAAAAGCACTGCTGGTCCATAAAGAAGTGGCTTTGGGATTTTTTTGGGTGGATTTTACTGAATACAGTTATTTACAATTTCTCTTATTTCTCATGCAACACTGCTTCCCAAATCGCCATATACAGTTTCCTACTCGACCCCTTTGCAAGGCAGCTGACTCTCCAATAACACTGCACTTTCAAATCCCAGAACTGAAAGACGAACGTAACTGATGAGAATTGGTTGATTTAAACTCCACAAGAATACTGAGCATAAAATGTTGAGCCAGGAGCCTGTGATTAAGTCCAAATATCCTTTAAAATAATTTTTGCAAAAATTTATCTGTCTGACAAGAGGAAGACATCCTCTCTGCCCATAGATACTCCAGGAACGGAAAGCATAATGAATTGTGAAATAGGAGTGTCTGTCTAGCTAACAAAATAATGGTTAAATACATGGGCAAGCAACTGACTTATGTGAGCTCTTTGGTTATCCAAAAATCTGTAACTTTTCATAGCACCTGGTTATCAAAGCTTGTTGCATGCAGACAGGCTGCAGTAATTGCATCTCTCCCTGAGCAGGTGTCTGCATGTTGACCATTGGCCCCAACTCCTACTTTAGCACCAATAATCACAGCTAAAAATCAGAGTCCAAGTACAGCATCAATTTTCTATCCCATCTTGGAAAGCACTGCTTTAATTAAGAATGGAGTCGGGTTGTTGTGTTTGTGTAGGTTGCTGCTCTGGCTCATCCCCATAGTGTTGGATGTTTGTGGTCTACTCAACTTCCTGCCATTCCATCGCTTCTCGCTTGGTGCTTGCCATGAGATACGTCGACTACAACATCTGTGCGTGTAACATCAAAGATTCACTTAGTTTACATTCTGGTGAGATGAAGTAAAGGCAAGTTGTTTGTTTTTTTTTTTTTTAATTTATTTTCCTTCCTCCTCTTTTTTCTCTTTAGAAAGAGAAATGCCACTGATGGGTTTAAGTTCAGTAAGGGAATAGCAGAACAAAGCATGATGGTAGTCTACCAAGGTTGTTGCACATTCTCCCAGTGGAGGAGAGGAAAAAAAAATATAAAAAAATCACATGCTCAGATGTGGAGGGTGATTCCAGAAAGTTTATTCAAATTCAGACATTAAAACTGCCTCAGCAATCGCACTTTTCTTATTCCCCCTTCCACTTTCACGACTACAAAAGAAATAACTTTACCGAGGGAAACAAATTTATCTAGAATGTCTGCATTAAGGAAGAGGAAGCTCACTGCACCACTCATGAAGTGTTTTAGAGAAATAGGTCTGGCTTGCAGTTAGGACACTAGTCTTGGATTTAAACTGTTGTACTCATTGTACCCCCCTCGATTATGCACTGAAATATTCTGATGAATCCAGATGTGACTCCCACTGCTTTAGCGCCTCACTGTCAGTTTGAGGACAGTAGTATTCCTCTATCTTCCACTTTAGGAGAAAGCTACAAAGCCACAGATGCTCGGATATTGTGATGACTGCAGTCACGATGGCACCAGGCAGTTCTAAACGGCACAGTACCTGTATTCTTGCAAACCCAACAAGAAGCTCATATTAAAGCTGCCTGTTTTCAGTCTCTCTCCAGAAGCTATTACCAGTACAAGGCTCTTTGAGATATCAGTTATCAGTAGAGGGGTCAGAAGAAAAATGAACAGAATTGAACTGCTTAAAACTCTAACACACAACCTACGTGCAGCAGTTCAGAGGAGCAGGAAAGCTTCTGCGGCATGCAGAGCTGCTGCCAGTGATCCCAGTCCATCCCACAGAACAAGTGGTGTGAATCCTGCCAGCAGCAATTCACAGGAACAGATGCTCCCATGTGCACCATTAACTTCCACCCTTTGGAAAGTGTGCCTGGATTAAGAGTCCTGCATTTCTCCCTTCATGCATAGCCAAATACACATAGCAAAAATGTGGGTATCAGGTCAGGAGGTTTAAGTGCATCTTCTGGCTTCATTCATCTTACCAGGCAGCGTGAATAAGAATTGCAATTGCTCAGGTGCGTAAGATCTATATGCATTTAGGCAAAGCTCATGTGGCACTTTTTTTTTAATGAAACAATGCCCCTCGTGTCTAGTCTTTCCTCTTCAAGAGAAATTATGTTTTTCCATGTAAATTCTGCACTTCCTCATGTGTATATATATATATACACCCCCATGCATTTATTTCTATGTCCAATTATAACCATGTTGTCTCAAACTCTTTTGAAACTTATAGCAGGAAAAAGCCACTGATTCAACAGAGAATATTGACTTTTTTTCCTCGCTGGCCTGGATATCTGCCCAAACAAAGAGCTGATTAAAGACAAAATACAAAGAACCCTTTTGTGAGGGGCTAAGTTCACCTGGGAGAAGTATTAATGAAGTCCCACAGGGGTGGGGACTCAAACTACCCTGCTTTCAACAGTGAAAGAAGGCAGGCTGAGAAGACCAAGTACCCTGCCTTCCTCACCCCTTTCTCTTTAAACCACAAGAAGGAGTGCTAATGTAATTGAGAATTAGGGACCTTTGTGCCATTAATCTACAGGGTCTGAGGAGAAAGAAGCTAGATTTTCAGATGGCACAGCTGCTGCATGGCAGCTGAGAGCCTAAACCAAAGTTTATAAGTAGGTAAATACAAAAGGGCTGTTAACGCTGACTGAAAGACCTTTAAAGAAATCGATACCCTAAGCAATAATTACATGTGATAGCAATACAAATGACTGAACTCAGGATATGAATGTTCTAGTGTGTATTTGATCAATTTTCTTAGTACTGCAGCACACAAGGAACAAGAACATTCCTGTACCAGCAGATTAATGTCCACTCCAGACTAATACCATCCCTGGCATCACTGGGTAAGTTATTACACTCCTGTTCAATAATTATTCCCCAGCTGTGCTGGGGAATACTTTCCTCTGACCTTATATGTTCAGTAATTAGTTTATACCCTTAAGTTGGAATATTCATATATCTGCATTTGGTTTTTGTTCATTCGTACCTTTACTTCGACTCCGACTGAGCTCTTTGCCTTAACTATTGCATCAGAGCATGATCCTGACTTGAATTATGGAACATATACTTAATTTCAGCACTTTTCACACACTGGAAAATGACAGCAGACTGCTCCTTCTTTGTGTACTCTCCAGAGAGCTTAGAAGGATGGATGTGCATGAACAAGGCTAAGTCTACTAAAAATAAAACAGTGTGTGCTGAAGGTGATACAAGTCAGCTTACTCCAACATTCGTGTGCTTCTTGGACTGGAGGAAGGAGGGCTTTTCAAGCAGTCATTCTTGTCATCATCCTTGTCCCATTCCTAGGTATGTGGACCTTGCTCTAGAAGCTGAGCCTTAGCAGGGCTGCAGGCCAGGTTGTAAAGATAGTAAAACGTGGTGTGGGCTTCAAGACAGGTTGGTAGCGTAAATGCACACTCAGGGTTGTCTACTGAAACCCATGCTGCTGTCTCCCTTACATTCATAACCAGATTAGAGGCAGCATCTCAGGGCCCAGCCTTCTGCCTGGGCAGAGCAGGTGGCTGCGGGAGTAGGAGAGCAGCCCAGGGAAGAGGGGAAGGGACACGCCTCTCCGCTTCGCCAATACCACAAGCTCAGGAAGCCAAGCTTTCTGCTGCTCATCTATCTACAGGAAAACATGACTTCAAAAGAGAAGGCGAGGCCTCTCCTCCGCACATACCATTGCAACCCCAGGAACTGCAGGAGAGAGGAGCCCAAGAAAGCGAGGCTGATGACTTCTTTCTTTGGACCGACAAATTGTGCAATGCCTGAACTGCTGAAAAGACTTGAACCAGGTTCTCCACTTTGGGAGAGCTATGCTACCTGCTGCAGTATGAACACAGCCCCGCTCTCCTCAAGAATGAGTTTCCAAGGGCCTTTGGGCCTTTTACAGCGCAAGTTCTGCTGCTTCTTTAATGGGAGGATCAAAACCTCTCCCTGCAGTTCTTTTCATGTGCAAAGCACAAAGAAACCCACAGAAGATACGGGGATTCAGCTACTTTTGCAGCAGCTGCAACTTTAACAAGAAGGGCATATTCCCCCATCATCTCATTTATTCTGAAGTCCACCTCTTCTCCATCTGCAACACACACTTGCTTCCAGCAGCACAGTACCTCATCACAGCTTGATGAGGAGGGCTATAGAACAGTCCTGGGTGTCTGAGTCACGGCTACTACAACTGGTACATGCTTATACGCCTCTGCTAAGCACAGGCTACCGACAACTGCACACTTCGCTCTTGTGGAGGCTAAGAATCACAACTGAATGTTATTAAGAGCACATATTTTGAATAATTCAAAGCTAGAAACAATTAAGACAGGCTGCCAAAGCAGGAAGATTTATGGCATTCAGGAAACCACTATTTTGCAGGAGACATTCTTCAGACTTGCATTAAAAAATAAAGCAAAATGGTTTTGATGAGCAAATTTCCTTTTCCCCCCTTACACTTCCGCAACATACACATGCTGCTTCGGCTTTCTATTACTTTATTTCCGAAAGGCTTAGAAATGCTGAGAGCGTACAAGCACTTGGTATTGATGCACTGTCATTTCAAGTAATGCTCATCATTCAAGAGAAGTACTGCAACGATAAGCCTATAATGTGCTTTTAAGTAGGGGTCTCATGGAACAAGCATTGTGAAGGCATTTAGACTGGACTTTAAAAAGTGTGAATTTTATAGCTGGTCAAATGCTTTTGCTCTGGGTAGCTTAGTACTTTTTGATTGTAGAACTAAATCAAAATGAATCTGGTTAGCGTTCATAGATAAATTATTCTGTCATTTGAAAAACAAGTCTCTACAGACATAATTGAAGGTTACTACTTTCTGAAACTTGATAGAAGGTGTAATGACTCCATTCTAGCTACATTTAACAGGCAGTCTGTTACTGCAAGTCAATATAACATTAAACAGGCTATAATATACTGCTTTTGTTATGAAAAACCTATAGCAAAAAAAAAAAAAAACCAAACAAAAACCGCCACGGTTTTTCATTAAGCATACCCCAAGATTTTCTACAAAAACTCCATAGAAGAACAAAATAGGACAGAGTTTTCCAAATCCATCAACACTTTAGGTTAACATACATACACACACTCGATACCTGGGATGAATGCACATGTGCAGATCTTCTGTCTTTGTTCAAGAAAAGGCAGAAGGTAGCCTAGGTGCTGAGCCTAGTCCTGGGAACATAGGAGTACCTCTTTCACTCCGCCTCATGTACCACAGGTCAGCTTCCAACTGAAAGGAGTCACTATAAGCACCAGCTAGTTTTCTTAACCTCTCCTCTCAGAGGAAACAGCTGGACTCATGATAATCACAGAGTGAAAACACCTTGATCTTCCTTTCAATCTGAAAAGATCCCATGCTTCCTTAGACCTGGTTTACAAGTGGCCACTGAGGAGCTACAGGTGGGCAACATTGCCTACAGCCTGATGGCCATCTACACCCTCCCCATCGGCGCACACCTGCAAGCATGACCTAAAAACACAGCACTTCTTTTGCATGAGCAAGGGGACTGTCAGTTTGAGCTGTCAGCTTATTAAGTCAGCCTAAATACATATATATGTATATAAAAGCTCTGAATCCAGACTTGAATCCAGCTGTGAGCAGCTGCTTCAGCCGTGCATATTCCACAATGTACAAAAGCACAGCAGTGAACTCAAGCCCACACTGGAGTCACCTGAAGACTGATGGATATTCTCCCAATGCTGGCTGAAAGATTTTATTTTATTAGGTCACATTACAGAACTGTCTTCCTGAAGAATGAAATAAATTCATCTCCTTGGCGATAGCATGCTTGACTGACATGAGACACTCACCAGCATCTTGTAGACAGCTGCGAACATTTGCAGTGGTGCCAATTAATCTCTGATAGCATCACCAGAGACAGGAACAAAGAAACCAACACAAAAAGCTCTGTTGAATAACATAATAAATGAGCGATGCAGGTGTTCTGTGACTTGGTTTAATTCTTTCAACCTTGCAGAAAGGTAACACTTGAGTCAGCAGTGGTCAAGAGGTATCCCACTCACTGATTCTTTGCTGCCTCCTCTCAAATGGCAATGCATGGCATGCACTGTGAGCTTCGCTCACGAGTATTAAGCTCGTGCACAAAAATACTAGCTTCTTCACGGTACAGCTGGATGGACATCGGTTTCTAAAATGGCCTTCAACACACTGATATTTTGAACATTTTTTTTATGGCATCAGAAAAGATGTAATTTCAAATAACCACTAGAAACAGCTGCAATTTCCAATGAAGAAAATGGTCAAAGTCAAAACGAGGAGCCTAAAACTCACTGGATTTAATGGAATGTGAGCATGTGCTAGTTGCTTCGCTGAACGGGGAGCCTTGCAGTCTTAGCATAATGAGTTGCTTTGTAGGCTCTGAGCTAAATGGAGCTCAGAATCTTTAATGACCAATCTGTGTAAACAGCAGCTACTAAATAGCATTTTAATGCCCTGATGATCTTTTAATTCAATAGACAAATGATGGGCAATTTTAGCTAGCATCATAGTGTTAATGCAGCAGGAAATGCACACTGGGAAGAGCAAACAGAATAAGTAAGCGAGGATACAAAGGATGAACAATATCTGGTATAACTCAAATGGTCAGATCTGCTTCCCAGAAGTGAGATATCTAACATTCAGATATCCAGCGATTCAGAATGTACCCATTTTAGCAAAATAGCGTTAAGCTGGTACTTTACTCATGGTGTGTGCTGGAGCAGGGTGTCAGAGCTGTGTTTCCACTAATGCCAAAGGATGCAACATGATGAAAGCACAGTATTGAAAGACCCGCTTGGCACACTCACAGTGAGCACTGAGATGTGACGTCCCAGCCTGGTAATACCACAGCTGTGCCAGGAAGGGCTGTGCAAGTGAGGGGTAATGGAGCCAGTCGCTGTGATCGGAACACTTGGTTCGAACCGGTATGCCCTCTGCCACAAGGAACGGGTCGGGTGACAGTCAAGTAGCAAAATAAACTCTTTATGAAAAAGACACGGTGGAAGGCGTGATGAAAGGCTATATGCTTACAACACGTGGCAATGCCTTTAAAGAAGTGCCGACCGTTTGCCTGGAAGTGCACAAGCCAAGAGTACACCTAAGGTCTGCATTTAATCTGCTTGTGTGCTCCCAGTGACTGCCTGTGTAATACAGCAGAGTGCAGGTGCAAGCGCTCGGTGAACCCATGCTTCTGAAACTCGGCCACAGCTCTTTTCTCTTTAAATGACATTACCACTAGATCCTGCTAAAGATGCCAACTACCTATAGGGTCACTCAGGCTGGATCAGACATATAAAGCCACTTCCAATATGTGTCAAGCTCTCCTGTTACCTGCTATACACTGAACTATACTCAGTTCAGGCTGCTCCTTTCCTTCCTCCCAACCCTGTACCTTTATTACTCGCCTCCTTTTCCCCTTCTCCAAACTCTTCGTTCCCTGTCGGACTCCTTGGTGCCTGACAGTGCTGTTTGATGGGTGATTCAGCACTTGATAATCTCAGCAGGTTTGGTACCTTCTCTGCTGGGGCTTTACCAAGTGCCGTTTCCAAGCCTCATGATCTCAAAGGCTTCTCTGAATAAGCTGTGTCTCAAAATATACCACCACTTTCCCTGGGCTGAGGGAAACTAATGAGCTTGGGAGGCCCACAGACAACATCCACTGTCTTACTCAAATGGAGTTCAGGAGAGAAGTGACATCTCTGGTTTGTATAGGTGCTTCACATGTGCAAAGGGGTTGGGTTCAGTCCTGTCTGAACCCTGGGATAGAGTCAGTTCCCATTTCCTTTCTGGTCAGGTTCTTCCTTTCTCAGCGAACACATACACAGTTTTCCTAAAAAAAGTGTGTCATATACGTAACTTTTTCACCTGGAAATGAAACTGCAGCCCATGTCACTCCTTTGTAAGTCTCCTCTATAAAGACCTCAGTTTTTGGACTGGCTAACATCTAAGACACATCCCCATCACACTGGGGATAAAAACTATGGCTTACCCATGGGAGGGCAGATTCGGATCTTTTTTTTTCTTCTCCAGCTGCATTTGAAGGCAGCATAAGAGAAGAAGGGGCTGTTCGAAAGAGTGAATGTCATGATTCAATCTTAAGCAGGCAGGAAAAGAGGGGCCTGAAGAGGTGCATTTCGTATTCCTCCGGGGTGGCAGGCTCTTCCTGAGCGGCTGTTGAAGCAATCTGGCTGAGGAGAGTGCGCGGGTTGTGTCAACACCTTCCGTGGACCTATGGGAGAGATCTGGATCCCGGAGGAAAGCCAGGAAACACAGAGCTGCCCAGGCTGAGGGCAAGGACATGGCTGAATCAGAGCAGAACTAATCTTTGAATTGTCAGCACGGTAGTCTGTGTTACACACGGCAGATCCCTGCTTTGATCCATTTTGGTTTGATATTGGCTTAATATTTTTTGTATCTTTTGGCCTTTCTTTATTTGAGGCTGATTTATACCATCCATCCCAAGAACGGAAGGAAGCCGAAGGAGGGTTCTGAATCTGTGAAAGATTTATCTTCAGGCTTTTAGGCACAGCTCTTCCCTGCTCATCTTTCAGGAAGCCAGCTCCCCTGAACTGGCTGGCGACACTGCTCCAGTCTGGCTCAGGATTCCAGCAGCCCCTCCTGATCTCCCAGCCACAGGATGCTCATGCCGGGTAGATGAGCTCGCCTGTCGCAAATTGCTGATAGCGGTGAGAAACTTTGGTGTTCAGCTAAGTGGTTCCTCCACTTAGATAAGCCATCTTTACTTTTCCTGGAGGTTTTTTCTTTCCTACATGGGGCTGCAGATCCAGTCTATGTTGTTTTTTGTGGGTGCATTAACGCCTCTTCTATGAAGGTTTGCCAGTTCATTATTTAATGGCTCTGTCAAGACTAAACAAAATTCTCCCCGAATCCATCCACCTCTGCAGAATAAGGCCTAGTAAACCCTCGTGCTCCAGATAAGTTGCAGAGAGACTTTCATCCTGCGCTTAAGCTGAGTGTGTTGCAGTGGTGTGTGCAACCACATGATGCCTCCTCCTGCACTGCTGCAAGTGGTACTTCTTGAAAAGACCAACTGGTAACATCACCTGTTCTGGAAGTTTCTTATCACCAGCCTGCATTTCCCCACCGCCCTCAGAAAGGTTTGGTTATATTACTGCAGCCTGATTTTTCCTGCTTATCAGATGATAGTCCAGCTGGCAGGGGAGAGGTTGTTGATTCAATAACATAAGCGTGAAAACAGATGAACGGTTGGCAGTCCTCTCCTGCCTGATGAATGTGTTGAGTCTGGGTCTGACAAATTCACACAGCAAGCCTCTTCCTTTGCACTGATTTTTAAATTTTCTTCTTTTGGTTCTTGCAGTCACTAAAACTTTGGGTCAAGGCAAAGCTCCGCTCTCTACCCTTTGCACCATAGCTCTGTTTGACCTTCTTTTCCTTTCTTGGGATCTTCTCTGCTTATCTCCCAGGGTGCTGGCTCTCAGGAGGCATTTCTCTAGGGTTAGAGCTGCTTGTCTCACCACTGGCTCCTGCAAGATGGAGCCCCACAATTCATAAATAACCTAATCTGTAATTAGCAAGATTTTCTGTCTCCAGAGTTGCAGTTCTAGTCCTGCACACTCCAGTGAATCTCTCCTCATTTCTTCTTTACTGAATTTGAAAACATCGCTTGCCTCCTCTTTGAGATTGATGTGCTCATGTGATCCCTGGGCAGCAGATCCAGAAAGTGGGACTCTCC
>NW_010392473.1:13402-38262 GCF_000710305.1 Buceros rhinoceros silvestris | reverse complement strand
TGAAAACAGCAGCTTGCATACCTTGCCCTTATCTCCTCGCTGTGAGAGAGAAATGAGATGTTGTTCCGTCTTTATGTCCCTCAATTCCATTCCCATTTCCGAATGCAGACTTGCATCTTACTACAAAGTTTGTGTAAGTTTTGTATCCAGTTGTCCCGGGAGGCTGACTCCCTACAGGCTGCTCCTCTTTCCTTCCTGTCTGTTTTTTCCACTTTACAGCCTTGCAGATGCTGCTTTGTGTTTTGACAATTGCACTTGTCCCTTAAGCAGGGGACATGCTGACTACTGCCCCTGCAGCCCACGTACTGCGTGCGGAGGGCTCCAGAACCATTAACCTAAACCAGCCCTTCATGAAGGAAACCATCTACAGACTTGCTCTGACCACTGTTCAGCACCCAGCTGGGCCATCCACAGGCTAATAGTCTCCATAGTCTCCTCACCACCTTCCCTCCAGATTTGTTGGCCCCTCATAGCTTTCTAAGCACAATGGTGCTATAGTCCTGTAAAGGCTTTGGAGAGCTGTGCTGCCCAAAGCAGCGTGCAGAATTTCATAGAAGGAGCATCAGCTCACCAACAGCCTCCAACTCTGATGGGCAATGTCAACAATTTTCTCTGACTTTTTTTTTTTTTATGTCTGCCATATTAATCCACATGTGTATAAATATGTTACTACTTACATCCTGGCCTCTGGCAAGATTTGCTTCCTAAAGCTACTCAGTCTGCCAAAACTTCCCAAATTTAAGTGCTGTTGCTTAAGTTGTTTTGCTATTCTTCAAAGGCTACTTATGACAGCATATGATAGAAGAAAATTATGCTCCACATTCAAAGTTGTTTTACAAAATACTCAATGAAACATCATTTGGATGTTTTTAAAATTGCTGACAGATTCCATGAGAACAGCAGTTTCCCCACCAGAATAGCAATGACTGGGGGCTACCACATCATGTGTCCTTTGTGAATCCTGATGCGGTCAGGAAAGGTGACTTCGAACTTGAAATTTCAGATGAAGACAGCACAGAAGCATGAGAAATGTTCGAATTCCAAAGTAAACTTGGATGAGAGTTTTGCAGGTGTCTCTTCCAGCCTCCAGAGATGAATGAGACATCTGTGGATTTAGACAAATATTTCCATCTGACCTCTTCAGCCTATCTCAGAAGTCCATGACACCAGAATACCACCCCTGTAAGTATGTCCCTGGTTCTGTGACTTCTGGCTGTACAGAAATCAGCACAGCAGGAGAAGTTTGCCAGTGCATGGCAGAGTTTTGAATATACTCACAAATACAAAAAAGATGCTAAGAGGACCTAAGCTACTTTTACCTGGCCATAGGTAACTTAACCAGCAGGCAGAAGCAGAAAAAAACACTGGCAATGGTGATAGGCCAATGCCACAACTTTATTTTGTCAGAGTCTGTCTAGTCTGCTGATTACGTTACAGAGAACTGGAGGCTTTCCAGGACTTGCATGTAACAGAACTATCAAAAAGCAGACAAGCACTGGAAGTTAAATACTCAAGGAGACTGGCCAAACCAAAGGCAAAATTAGCAGCTGTCTCTTTCATTGTCATCAGATCGAATCAAGGATTTATTTAGAGGATTTAAAAAATATTTTCGAACACAGTAGTACTTCATTTATCTTCATTTCAAAAATACATGCAAGATTTATAAACTACAGCAATATTTTTATGGCTCTCTAAATCATCTTTAGTCAGAAATCTTAGGGTATAACCAGAAATTAATATATTAGGTCAAACTGCTCCAGTATGGATGGTAGAGAAGGTCATCTTGTTATAGAGGACTAGAGATTCTTCATGCAAAACCCTGAAGTCTTTCCGTTCCTACTGAAACCCATGGCAGGTAGGGATGCAGGACCTGGCCTTACACGCATACCCTAGGGATAACTGAGCATCACAGCTCCCGCTGCAGTGTTTCCCAAGGTCCAAGTGCCTCCTAGGAGCAGAAGCAGAAGGCTCCCTCACTCCACCAAGATGGATTCGCCTCTGATGTTACAGTAGCTAGTTAGAGAAAAAGCACACTTTTGTTTTTAAAGGTTGTACGTGGCCAGGGATTTTTTATTTTGGAACTTGGTTCTCATTTTCCAAAAAGCCATATGGGATTTCTTTGAATTCTAAGCAGCTTTATTTAATATGGAAAGTAGAATATCTTTTAAAACAGAAACCAGCTGCGTAGTTTATGGGTATCATCACATGGCTCTGCTTTTTGTTTCCTTACTTAACTGGAGTTTGGGGGTTCCAAGTTGCCAACCTGCTAACACTAGTAAATGGAGTTTATTAGGGACAGCGTTTGTTGAACAGTAACATTTTATGTAGTCTGTCACTGTCTAGTACCTTAGATGAGTTACACATTTCTCTTGTCTATTTTTGCTCTGATTTTTTGGCACTTTAGATACTGTTTTCATCTGTGAACACCAAAGGGCAAACTCAAAGATGTGATCTTGTGCTTGCTTATGCCTAAAATTTGCAAAGCTGTTCCTGACAAAAGTCACCCAAAGGTCTGAACAGAATCAGGCCTCCAAGAGTTAATCCAGCTGTGCTTTTGCCTGAGTTTAGCCAGCAGGAAGGGATTGCATGGCAGATGACATTTCTCCCCAGGAGATCTCTTCCAGGAGAGGAGCCCTTTTGCCCAGTTGTAAAAGATACCGTGTCCATCAAGAGGCTGTTCCTCAGCAGTGATGTAGACTGGGGTGGGTGTGAAGACTGGGACAGGTGTGAACCCTCCTGCAGCGATGCTTTACCCTCCCTGCTCAGCCTCTCCACGGAGCTTTGTTGCTTTGCAACATTAGGAGCAAAGAACACTTGCAATCGAGGACGCCTCTGGAAGTTGCTCTGAGAGCGGTTTGTGTTCGGCTCTCCACGGCATCAAATTCAAACCCAATGAGAAGCGAGTACAGCTTCCGCTTGGACTTTAAGTGGTTAAACTGCTGTGTGAGGCATCAGCATAACTCAGAGCAATTGAAATGTTAGAGGACAGATGAAATGAGGGTCTTTTCACAGCAGCACAGGTCCCCATTTCTTCTTTCTGCTCTGCAAATATTGTGAGCTCTGGTAGCTATCTTTATCTTGTTATCTGTTGCTCTTCTTCATCTAATCTCAGAAGATTCATGCTCTGCCAACTTTAAACAGCAGGCTTGCTTTTAATAGCATTTTAGTAACTTCAGGTGTCATTAGTGCTCTCTTTCACCAGGATTCCCCTTGGTACTGGACAAACTAAGCTTTTAAACAAACGCTCTGTGGGAGCAGCATACGGCCAGCATGCAGAACAGGGGTTACATCGAGTTCCTTCCCTGCTCAGGAATTATAGCTTCTTTGACTACTGCTAACTCAGCAGTAACCTCTGATGAAGGTGATTTATCTTCGTGGTTCATAAAAATACTTCTTAAAAAATTTCCTTTTTCCTGTCCCCATTCAGAATAACCTGATTGCAGCATGTCTCAGATTTAATAACAAATACGGTCTGGAAAATAATATCTTCAGACTTCCCCCACTCATACCGTCTACTATACACAATGGCTTCACTCCCACTTTAAATTAGATGAGTGCTATGTTAGCAATATATTTCACCTACAGACTGAGAGCAAGGCATAAATAGTTCCAGCAAATGGGCTCAGTAGACACTTGATTGTCGAGCATTAGTTGTTGCTAAAAGGTAATTTTGATTCCCAATTTTAAGAGGCCCCTGAAATCAGAAATGATTTGGGTGCTGTGTTTTATCTGAATTATCTTTAAAAATTAGAAAAAAAACCTTGCATCATAAAGAACTTGTGAGATTTGTTCATGTTTATCAAATTTTTCAGTGTATGCATTTCAGTGTAACAAGGATGCATGACTCCTGTGCAGTGAGCAGCTTCACTCCTCTAAAGGAGCTCTTCATCCGCATCTCCGAGCTGGAGGGTAGAGTGTGTCCCTGGGTGCTCTATTGCCTTTCTATACAGCTATTTTGGAGTTGCTCCTTAAATAATTGCAGTACACAGGTAAAGGGTTCATGACAGGAATCCACAACTAGGCGCCGTAGGGACGAAGAACAAAAGAATTGTGTCTGTCCTGAAGTTACAAAAACTTTTCTTTTTTTTTTTTTAAAAAGGTCAGAATAAGGTGCTGATCCTTCCAAAAAACATATACGCATAACACAAGGTTGTGAACGGTCCAACAAAATCAGTAGACAGTAACCATGTAAAAATTGGAACATATGAATGCACTTTTCCAAGTCTGAGGAATGAGGAAAAGCAAATGTATCCCCCCAGGTTTTAGCAATCAGATAGCAAACGTATTAATAATGTGCAATACCCAGCATGACACATGGAAAGCCATAAAAACGTGAACCATTGGAGACGTGTTTCTACATACAGAATTCCCTTGCTCTCAGAGGTACAGCCATGGATATTACACACAAATCAACCATAACAATAAGAATTTGTTTGGCGCAAGCTTCCAGCAACTAATGGATAACACAGACCAAAAATGCTTCTCTTGCCTTTTGTTAACTCTGGAATGCTGTTCGTCACTGGAGACATCCACAGCACAAACGCACCCTGGGGCTAAACTAGGAGGGTAGCTAGAGCTAAACCATCTTTGTCTACAGAAACTTTCTAGCCACAGAGATGTGTTTTACAGATGTCCAGTGGTAATTTACTCAGCCCAGAAGAATACACTTAATAGTATGAAAAGGGGTGCTGGGTTTAATGCACAGCCAGGGAGCTGCTTGTCTCCACCACCTGCAGCTAGAGCAGACGCTGGAGAGCATGTGACAGCCAAGGGCCTGATCCGCTCTTGCTGGCATGAGGTGGTGCCAATTCCACCTTTCCCGTAGAGTCAGGCATTGGCCAGCACGAAGGGGTAACCCTGCCTTTGGTCCTGGGGTATCAGTGCTGCTGCCAGAGCTACTGCCCCTTGCATTCCACTTTTGGAGCAATTGGTGCCTGGAACTATCATGCTCTAATCAAAGAATATGGCAAAATGTTAGATCCAACTCCTCCAGGAACTAGGGAAACAGAAGCACCCTACTCTGTGTGTCTGGTCACAGTGCAGCTCTAGTGACAGATAAGTTTGAGCCTTGTTCTTCTTCCAGCACAGGCATTTGTGTCCTGTCAGAATCTGGCACTGGGCTCTGAAAGGGAAATTGCTAGTCCTTTCCTGAAAGTCAATTACTGCTGGTTCAGTCCCAGATAAACTGGAGGAGGCTGCCAAGAGGCCATGAGCACATTCAAGGCCAAGTTTCTACAGGTGTCCATGCAGTTACAGTCGACTCCAAGTTGTCACAGCATATAGAGGGTGGAGGAGCACACACACCAACTAGAGGGAGTAAAAAAGCAGTATTAAGGAAGCTATTAAATTCATGTCCATTTCCTAAAAACATGGAGTGCAATTTGTGAAAACATACTTGATATCAGTTGGAGCAAAAGAGGTATTTCAGATACATGCTGAGAACTTGGATGAGTGTCTTAACTTCCTTCCCCCCAGCTTCTGGAGTGATTTACAACATCCTTCTAGTAAGGGATCCAGGGTAATGTGGATCGGGGAAAAAAAAAAATTATTGGAAGATTAAAGAAATCACTGCGCTTGCCAAAGCTTACAAATGGAATCAAAGCTTAGCTACTCCTCACTGGAAGGAGAGATCAGGCTTTTGGTTAGCAGGAGAGCTGGTAAAAGTTTGTGCAGGACTTTATGTCAGAGGAAGCAAAGAGGCCCCATGTTCTGCTTAATAAAGCAATTGACTTACAAACCCACCCCTCACCAGCTGAGCTGAAGTCCAAGGGCCTCTGCAGGAAGGAGATACTAATGAACAATGACTTAGAGAGGAAAAAGGAACCACTCAATGGGCAAAACTTGCTCTGGCAGGGCACGACCCTGCTCTCACCCAAGGAGAGGTCTGCCATTGTTCCCAGTGATGCAGGTCCCTTGGTCCCACAGTGACACACCGACAACGGTAACCTTAACGGTTATATATATCCCAGCACTGGCAATTGGCATTTCCTCTGCCCATGCCTACTCAAAGCATTGCTGAGTGAGGTTTGCCATCCTGAGGTTCTCTCACACTGCCCTGGCGAACATGCTCAAAAGTATTAGCTGTTTTTCAGCCTGAAGATTTTTTTCTGCATCCCCAGTCTAATGCTCTGCACTTCTTGTCTGGATGTTAATCATTCCATTAGCAATTAGATGGGAGATTTCCAGCATCTGGGATTTCTCTCGGTGAACTGCATTTGCGATAATGCTTCCCTTTCTGTTTTCCATGGTAGAAACATTAAGTTTAATTTTAAACTACCTGGCTTTTAATGTAATATATGCTTGGTTTGATACAAAGGTGATACTAGTAACGAAACTTTGGTCACTGTTAGTCTTTCACAACAGTCAGGAATTCAGGATCAACTGATTTTCTTTTTTAAAAAATGAAAAATAATCAAGAGAATGAACAAAATATGTCAAAGGTTTTTCTATTTAGCTTTCTGGATATAGAGCCTGGAAGGTCTTGTTTAAAACCAAAATGAATCCAACCACGAAGATTAAAAATTGTATATTGAAAAAGAGAAGCTGAGGTTTTCAGGCAAGCATGAGCACTTGAAGAAGATTGAAGTTATGGATGGAACAGCAAGAAAGTGGCACGTTAACAACACTGTTCTGATAACGCTGCAGGAATCATTAGTGTATAATAGAGTTTAGTCCAGCCTTGTTTGAAAAGGTCCAATGACAAAATACATATAGCTACACATTTGTGAAAGAGCTGCAGGAGTTTCTCCAAGGAACTTATCTACAGCTGAGTTTCCCTGTATACATGTTATCAAGCTAAATAAATTTATCTGATGTACTGTGCATGAAACAGGCGTATGAGGAGGAGGTGAATAAGGGTATTGGTGCAATCAGGGAGTCTTTGTCTTGATGCATCTCTTAATTGAGAGAATTGTCCTGACACATCTGTCAATCAAGCTACAAAGCTCAATGTGTGTGGCTGCAGGTGATGGAAAGCTTAAGCAGTCTAGCAGGAAACTGCTATATTGCTTTACAGGAAGATAGCATGGAAGCACCATTGAAGCCTGATAGATGACATTAGAAAATGAGTTTGAACATCTTTCATCAAAGTTGGTGTTTATACTGCTGCTAAGTCTGTTAGAGTATTGTGTTTAGAAGAGGATGGGACTCTGCCAGTGGAACATCTATGCTGCAAGATGTCAGCTCATCAGAAGACTTTGTGCAAATGTACTGATGCTGATGAGACTTCCATCAGGAAAGTTTTCTCAGCTCCTGGCCAGTGTTCCTCAGCAAAGGCCAAGAGAGACCCAACAAGGAGGAAGGAACTGCCTGGTTCTTGGGCCATTTGTCAGGAAGTGGTAGAATCAAATTCAAGAGCCTGCACGATGACTCAGAGCAAGCTGCACCTCCCCAAGCCCCCACACAGCTGGCCTTGCCCTCAGGCTCTCTATTGTTCCTGAACAGGCCTCTTTCAATCTTTTTTCTGCAGAACCTTTTAGGAAGCCTTGAGTTTGTGTTTATGCAGGCGAGAAAAATCTCTGAAATCTAGAAAATCTTTGGACACTGGAAGCCTGTTTCTCTCCCAGCTCTTCAAATCAGTTTCTTTTTGCTGAATATGTTGGTTCAACAGAAACTGGAGATTTCAGATGGAAGGACTGCAAAGAACATCATGGCTGAATCCTCTTCACCACTCACTTGAGAACATTGATCAATGCCAGTATCCCAACTAGATCAAAGCACTGGAGCTGTTGCTCTGATCTCAGCCGCATGGTTACCCACCATCACTATCAGATTATTCTGTCTTCTAGTTTAGTCTGCCTAAAGTAACGAGTCAAAATTGCTCAGAAAGTGCCACTTGTTGCCTTCAGTCCTCTCATTAGCAAGAGAACTGTCAGTCTGCACATTTGCAGCCCCTGACTTGGTACACGTTCAGTAGCTAATAGCTTGGCGCAGGGACCCAACGAGCCTCCTTCTGTATCTTGGCAACGACAGCTACAAACATTTCAGACATGCCTGGCTTCTTCTCCATGGAGCAGGGCATGACCAGACGTTGCAGCCGTAGAAAGAGACAGGCATGGGGGAGGCAGGAGAGGGCTTGTTACATGTTGAAAGAGAGGAAAAAACCTTTGTAATTCACTAAAAATCTCTTTGGAAGGCTGTGTTCTGATTCAGATGATTTCCCTCAGCACAAAACCAGCATCAGGCCCTCGTCCTTTCTCACCAGCTGAAGAGCTCATGGTAGGATCGATTGTAACCAAGAAGTGGAATCAGATGCTAGCAGCATTGCCATCTTTCACTTGATTTTCCACTTGAAGTTCAAAATCAAAATAATGGTGTTCATGGGAAATGTACCTTCCCAGCTGCAGTGCCTGTGGATATGTGAAGTCTAGACCTGTAAAGGCATCTTGGGCTTGTGGATTTCCGTGGGAGCTGATGCAGTACAGAGCCTCCATGGCTTTGCCTTGGCTTGGCTTTAGTAAAAGGCCATGGTTAGTTTAGAAGGTTCAGCCCTAGGACAAAAAATAGACTTACTTTGTCGATTGTTTTTTCCTAAGCAAGATGCTCTCGAGTGGATTCTGAGCTCTAGAAGGGTTTATCCATTTTCAAAGGATGTTTCAGCTCAAGTCGTTGGCTGCATTCATGCTTCATCAGCATATGTAATTGCAGCACTTGCAGACATGATTGATCAAGCTTTCCACTAGCTCGCTCCCCCATGGGGAGCACTGTCTCAGTATCAGAGCAGCTATTAGCTCAGATAGCTACTCAAACCAGGGGCCTATCACCTAAATCTGGTGCTTGTTGCCATTTGGGTGCTGTTTCAGGATGATGTTTTGCTCCATGCCACTGTACTTGCTCCAGCTCAACTCCTACCCCCAACTCTTAGATCTGCTGGGATTTACTCCAGCATGGAGTAGAGGGACAGCACCATCAAACCAGCCCTGGCGGTGCACAGCCTCCTTCCACTCCTCTCACCCCACACCTGCTTCCAACGCACTGTCCATCCCACTTCCAGATGATGGGGAGGGAATCACATGCTTTGTGCCTTCTGCAAGGAATGATTTGTGTGGATGGGTAAAACACAGCCTCAGCTGAGCCCAGAGCTGCCTGATGTTTATCTCAAGCATGGACAGAGCACCCATGGCTACATCCATCCATGGAGCATTTCACAGCAAGGGCCAATCCAAACAACATTTGACCACTGCACTGATGGACAGGACCCTGCTTTGCCCAGCTCACCTTACACAGAGGCATGAAAGCTCCCTTATTCTGCAAGTTTTTGTTTCTGGAAATGCCATGAAAGTGTTTTGTTTGTTTTTTTTTTTTTTTTGCCACAATGCAAAGCCCAATGCTTCTCCTGCAGAAGCCACAAAAACTTCCTCGGTAATTCCCTGTATCCCTACATCAATTTTATTTTTTTTTTTTTTTTTTTTTTTTTTTTTGCCACAATGCAAACCCCAATGCTTCTCCTGCAGAAGCCACAAAAACTTCCTCGGTAATTCCCTGTATCCCTACATCAATTTTATTGCACTCCTCCTGGCATGGCAAAGGAATGAAAATGGGTGATGGTAAGATATCTGCACGTTTTCTCCTTGCTGTTTTTGCTGACTCAGAAATCTGAGAAGAACAACAAGCAGCAGCAGACAGCATAACCTAACCTTATCATGCTGGAATCCAATTGTGTGGCTTGCACGGAGCATTTCCAAGGCACGCTATCACTCTTACTGTTTATGTTGCATCACAGAAAATAGCTGGAAAAAACTGTAAACTCTTTAATTTTGCTAACTGTATAGAAACTTCGTTGTTCCGCTTGAAAACATTTCACAACAGTGACACAGACGTTCTTTTAAGCTTCCAAAAAAAAAAAAAAAGAGACGGGGAAAAAAACCCCTTTTTTTTGTTGAGGCTGCTGCAAAGGTTCAGACTTGTTTTTTTAAAAAAGAAACCCTAGTGACTGCCAACTTTAATTGCCAAAAATGTGCTTTCAGTTATTAAAATCCTAATGAGGTAAGTAGGGGAAAGGACAATTTCTTATTTCTTGCTCGTGACAAAAAGAGAGAGAGAGGAAGAACAGCAATAAACAGCTGGTGCTGGGGGGTGCAGCTAATGCAATGACCGACTGGCCAAAGCTGTAGAGCCAGCAGTCCTGCAGTATGACCCTTGCTATTTTTTGCTAAGGAAATAAATTTACTTGCTAACAACAGTAGCGGGGTATTACCCAGTCTCCAGAGAGCAGCCGGCACATACACAAGTGCTTTCCTGGAGTCGCCGAGTGCCTCCTGACGTGTTAGGAGAGCTGGAGCGTGGAGGGAGGAAAGCAATGAAAATGCAGGTGAGGGATGGCCACGTTTTCTCATTTCCTGGCCGTGGTCTATTCCCAGCAGCTCTGATGAAATATGCTGCCTCCTCTCCTGTGTGACTAACACAGCCACAACACAAATCAAAAGGCACCTGGACTACACAGCAAATCCTAAATCTTTACAGCCAAGGAATTCCTGTGGGGAAATAGGATGGAGCCTTCACCTTAGCATTTATAGTACTCGCGTAACATCTCAGAACAAGGGGTGAGAAACTCTGCTGAAGGTTTTTTGCATGGAAATGACATGGCTTTAGAGGCCGTGCTGATTTTTAAGAGTCCACAAAGGGCGAGGGGTTTTGGAGAGGTGGGAACAGAGGTAGCTCTAGACTAGCAGAAACAAGAGGGCAGAAAGGAACAGGGCTACTCCAGTTTTTGTTACAGGTCATGCTAGATGGAAAACATAGCAAGAAATGTCACATTTTGCATTCACTCCAACAGCACGGACAATGCTCCGGCCTCATGAGCCATTGCAGATCTGTACACTACAAGTATGACCTTCTGCTAGCAAGTATTTTCACCTCTCTGAGTGGCTGAACCAGTGGGCACACGCACCTGCTGAGCCAGGGTGCAAGAAGAGTCCTCAGTACAGACCTGTTCTGCTTTCACCAACACATGAACACTTCAGGCAGCTTTTTAAATGGCGTGTTATTGGCTCTGGTTATGCATGGAGAAAGGCCAACCTATAGCCCTCTCAGCCTATGCTGTCTAACCATCCTCTTCCCTGCTTTGCCAGGCTACACCTAACAATATCCATGTCCAGCAAAGAGCATCTTAGTATTTTGTATCAAGGCCATTCCTAGAATTAGGAGCTGAAACTGGTTATTTAAACATCTTTTTACAATTAGTCAAATAAATGTCTTAAAAAAAACCCCAGTGTTTCCTAGGGTGGCTTCAGATTTGGTTTCTTAGTCCTACTTTTGTTTCGGCATTCACTAGTGTTTGTGGGAGCATCTGAGCTTATGTGCTGATCTTCGCTTGGGGATTTGTCCCCATAAAAAAGGGCAGAAGGACTGATGTGCCATATGTTTTTGTAACAGGCAAGATGAAGAGTTGCTAACGACAGCGCAGACAGCCAGCGCGGGCTGCGAGCCCAGCAGCACCTGGAAGCAGACCCGTGATGGGAGGAAAAGAAGATGGGTGGCGGGTTTTCCCTCGGGCAGCCGCTCGGCCTCTCGCATTGCTGCCCGTAGGAGATACGGGGGAAGAGGCAGAGGAAATGCTGACAAGACAATAAGCAGCTAGATATAAACTAATCCTGGAACCACCTCAAGTCCCCTGCTGTTCATAATCACCTATCACTTTCCTGATCCAAATGTTCTCTCCTCTGAAAGACCTTAATCCATTACCTGCCACGTTCTGCCCCTTTGTAATTTCCTCATCCGCGCCGCAATGCTCTGCTCCTCTTTGATGTTCTGGCAAGACCGGGGAGGCTCTGAAATTTGGGATTAGCAAACATCCGCAGGCATGATGCAGGCTTTCCAGCATTAGCACATGTTCCAGCATCTGAATCTAATAATTGCATGCCAAAATTTGCAAACGGCAGCGAGGTGATTGCTCGCTCTTTCAGGTGGCAACACCTGGGCCAGGAGAGCTCTCTGGAGCCAAGGCAGGCTGGAAACACATGTCCTGTCAGCTACGGCTGCTCTACTAAAGGCAGGTTACACACTCTGCTGTCCAGACACCTCTCTAGTAAGGACGGTCAACTCAGCACAAACTCATTCTGGGGAGAAAGATCTTAACCCTTGAGCAATGCTGCCCCAAAGAGGCATCAGTCTGGGTGTGTGTCAGCATGCCTTTTTTTTTAACACCACAAATGCTATTCATGAAAAAAACTGTGCATAAAATCTCCAAACCATGGTTTACATGTCAGGAGTGGTGCTTGCAGCATGAAGGGCTTTAAAATTCAGCTGCTCCCTCTGATGTGTTTGCAATCCTGCCTGTTGTTTCCTTGGTGCACATGCAGTAGCTACAGCAGGAGTAGAGTCCTCTTTGCATAAATCTGTTTGAACAGTATCACAGACACAAAACGCCCCACAAATCACACAAATCCTTTAACCAAAGGGTTCAGCTTCCCTTGCACTAAAAGAAAATCTTTGTGATTCAGAGTATTAATGATAAATGTATTTCTCTGAGCAAAGAAGGTGCCTTTGCTGAGCTCTGGGCTGACATCGAATATAGATTGTCTCTAGGCTGGGTCAATGTCTGTTTATATGGTTCTGAGGGAGGGGGTGTAAGCAGCTCTCTGATTTTGGGATAAACAGCTGCAAACAAAACACAAGGAAAAAACAGTTTTGTTTTGGTTTTGACTAATTTGTATTTGCTGAGAGCATGAGGTTTGTTCCTGTTGTTGCAGCTGTAAATTTCAAGGCAGCTGCAAGATAAAAACTGAAACTGTACGAGCAATTAGCCCATGGTAATGTCTAATCACTGCTGGCATTTACAAAAATGTGAAACAGCAGGGATGGTTAACTTTGAAAACCAACTACTGCACAGATGCAGGAACTGCATTTGTGGAGGAAGTTTTCCTTGGCATCTGCATGTGAATGTTAAAAATTGGGTCAAAACATGGCAAAATAAAGACCACAGAGCTATAGAAAGAAGTATTATGGTTCGACGCATCAACATTTTGAGTGTAATTCCTAGGAAACTTATTCACACAAATCAAGTGGATTCTAAGGGCCAGTCTCCATCAGATCAGTTAGGAACACAGGGCTCAGGTTCATGCTGTTCTTAGCCGTGAAGATTGCAGGTGCAATCCTGCATCTTTTGTACAGGCTCTGTGTGAGCAGGGGCCACCCCAGCAAAAAAAGAGGTCACAAAGCAGCCCAAGCCAGCAGTCTGTGCTGAACTGAACTGCAAGAGCCTTGAAGGCTTGTGGGTGCCAAAACCTACAGCGAGAAACTGAAATGCATTAAAAATAACCATAAAAGTGATGTCTGTAGTCAGAGTTCAGCTTGCTAGGGAGGTGCTGGAGCCTCTTCTGACTGCTCAGCTCTGACCCACTGGGTGCAAGGAACTGGTCAGGGCAAAACACCCATTTGTTTTCATGCATTTGGTGCTTTGTAACTAATGCATAATCTCCTATCGAGCAGGGGGGATTGGTGCAAGCCTCACCACATGAAAGAGCTCTCCCTGATGTATGAAGGTGCTGCCATTGTTTTTCTTTGCAAAATTATGGCTGTGGAATATTGCTGTCTCCAGAAATGTGTCCCTTGGAGAGATGTGTTCTGGGATCCAGAGGTACAGCAGTTGATTCCACATTTCTCAAAATTAGCTGTTAGCTTGACTGCCAGAAAATGTTGGAAGAAATCAGGATTTTCTAACTACAGACCCAGAATATCACAAATTAGTATCCAGGGGTGCATAACACACAAGCACACATGAAGAGCAGAAGGGACATCTGTGTCACCATGACAGTGGCACAAGAACCAGCTTTAGGAAGAGAGACCTGTCAGTCCTTTCTACTTCTGATCCAACCCAGTGCCAGCACTGATCTGTCTCAGAGCATGTCACCTTGTGTAGCATGCTAAATCCATTCTGGCTTCTTTTTTCTTTCTTTTTATAAAAGCCTTTCCTGGAGTGGTTTATATTAGTGTAGGCTAATGAACTCAGAGGGGGTATAGCAACATGCGCCTGCACTAACTGCTAGCCCTGTATTTTCAGCTGAAGCAAGGAAAGAATGGTACACAGACAGCCCGCTAAAACTGTAGGAGCAAATTAGACTCTGCAAACCTCCCACCTGCTTACTGTTTGCCCCAACCAGTGTCAGCGGAAAGGCACAATAATGTATGTCCAGGGGCAGCAAGTACAGCCACCCTTGGTCTGAGAGGATGAGAGCAAACCACCTGTACCAAAGAGGGCCAGCACATACCCATGCTGGGGATGGGGAAACAATCAGTACAACTCACTCAAAATTGGTCTCCTTCCTCTTCATGAGTGACCATGCTCCTGCACAGAGGGTCCTCTACTGACCTGCTAGACTCCATAGAGAACCCCTACAAAGAGAGGACAGGATCTCTGTAGCCCATGCTGTTTCCAAGGAGTCTCTTCAGGCAGCAAACAGCAGATGCTGAAGCATCAGTTCTTTTAAGGAGCTTCACGTGGCCAGCTCGTACTCCTAACACACCACCACAGGTGGGTGAGCTGTGGGCTGCTCCCCTGCAGTAGTGCTCATTAAGTACATCGTTTGGGCAGGTGAAACATCTCAGCGATGAGGTTCAGCTTGGATTAGTATCTGTAGCACATAGTCTAGACACAGCTGGTCTTTTCTAGCAAATGAACAAGGTAACACCTCAGTGTCACTCTATAATCCCAGGTGGGAGGTGTCTCCAAATATGGCTTTAGAGCCCTTCCAGCTCCATCACACACCGGGCAAGGAGCTGCCTTGTCTCTTCTGCACCCTGGGAGAGCAGCATTAGCCACGTGCAGTCTTCCCAGCCTCTGCAGCAGTCGCTGATGGAGGTTGGTTTGGAAATCTACTCATGCACAGAGCGCAGCTCCCAGGGGAAAAGTACGGACATGTGTAAAATATTCCCAGGTGGGAAATGGCTGGTGGCTGGGACAAAGCAAAGCAGCAGTCAAGCAAGTGGATGGGTGAGAACCATTCACAGTCACCAACAGTCTGGGGAAAAGAAAGAGTCTGGGCTGTCACAGATTGCTTCCTCATAATCAGTATGGGTTATGTCCTGAGCTTATTACAAAATTTAATTAAAATAGTTTAAAACCTTTTTTTTCTTTTCATTTTATGGCTTTCATTTCTTCCTTCTGGGATTTTTTTGGCTCAGTCTTCTTTTCTGGTTTTTCTTTTTTCTTTAATAACATATTTTTGTCCTTCTCCATCAACTGTCATAATTTTTTATGACACAGTAAAGCTGAAAGTAGGCTTTGGCTCATGTATGTTATGCCTTTGTTAGCAAAATAAGACTTGCATCTTGCAAAAAATGTATAAAGGGCCTCTGTGTATATGGTATCAGCTTTCTTTAATCCATAGCTGGGCACTTTTTCAAGGCTGAGCAAGAGACTTGCAGACATAAGTACTTTTAACATCATCCTCCAACATCACGTAAATCACAGAAGAAAAAGACATCTCCCACAAACACCAACCTGAAACTGCACATAGGTAAAACCAGTGGTTCTACAAATCTGATGGGGTTTTGCTGAGCAAGTCAAATATGCATGTTCAAGGTTGGCTGAGCATGAATATTATGTTCCAGTCTACCGCTACTGTCATATATTTAATCTCCAGTAATTAAATTTCTAAATGAATCCATTTCACAAAAGCCACAGTGCATAGAGTGAATCGGTGAGTAAATTTTTGTAACCTCAGAACCAACCCCAGACTGGGGTGGAGCTGCTCTCTGTGCAACAGTCTACGGAGCAGATATAGAGACATAACTGTCAAAGACAAAACTAAAAGAAAAAAAAATACAAAGGACTCCCTTGGCTCAAGGTTTTCAAGTTTTTTCCCGTTGTTAAAAAAATATTTTCTAAACACACACAGCATTATTGTTTTGCTGCAGCTCTGGATTACAAAAAAAATAATTATGAGGACGTTGCTTAGAAACTTCTGATTAGAGGTAAAAAATATCACTGGTAACATTTGGGTGCAAATTGAGAGCTCACAGCACGGTAGACATAGAGAGAGCGGTGTGCCACCTGGATTGCTTGCTTTGGTGAGACAGAATGAGTTTTACCATGACAAAATCCAACACAGCCAGCCAGCAGTGGGGACTAGATGATAACAATTCCAGAGGGAAGCTATGGCAAAAAGGGGGTTCTGTGGGCCCCAGATGCAGTGCCGGAAGGGCTCAGCCTTGCCTGGGTATGCAGGAGCAGGGAGGACAGTGCTGCGATGCCGTGGCCAATGCTTCTGAAGGACGTAGAAAGGCAGGAGACATTTTACTGGAAAGGAGAGCACAGTGGCCTGAGTGCTAGGGAAACGCTTGCTTGACATGCGTTTACAGAGCTTGTTGTTTTGAAGAACATTTAGAAAACCTTGGACTATGAGGCAGAAGAAGCTTTGGGGAGAAAATACCAGGCATGTAAAGGCAATTTAATAATGAGGGAAGACAGCAAGAATGACTGGGTAGGGACCAAAGCCAGATGAATTCAGATGAGAAATAAGGCATTGCATTTTCAGAGTGAGGAGGATTAACCTTTGAAATGAACTACCCAATGAAGTGATGGATCATCTGTCTCTTGGTATCTTTAAATCCAGACTGGATGCCTTCCTGGAAGACATGTGCAAGCCAAATACAGGTTTCTTGCTTCACACGGGGACGGATGGGTGAGGTTAAACAGCCTGAGGTACGAGAGGGCTAGGATGGATGATCTAACAGTCCCCTTTAAACTATGAGTGTGTGACTTAATGAAACGTAATATAACATAGAAATGTCGCCAGGTCTCTGGTTTACTGCTAGTTACAGGTCATTTTGAATATCCCAAGCCCAGGAGGCGTTCCCACTGACATCCATGGCACTGCCTGCAGAAGAAGCTGCTGTGGCACGTGGTCAACCAGGCTCCATCTGGGCATAAACGATCATAAAATGACTCCATTTGCTTCTCCGCAGGACAAAAATAGCTAATGCATCACATCCATGAGCCAACGGGTCTTCACCTTCTGCTGCTGCTACCAGGCTCAGAAATACATGGAGCAGGGCTTTAATATGCTTTTCAGTGTTTTAAACACATTACTTTTAAAAGAGGAAAGTTTCTTTCCTCTGTCCCTTACAGAACATGTCCTGAACCCATCAGATACTTGTGCCCCACTGCAGACAGCCCTCCCTGCTACAGAGGTGCTAAGTCCCTTTAGTCCTCCCTATTAAGAAGTCAAAAACTGCTAAGAACTTCCAGTAAACTCAAGCAAAATTTAAATTTCACTAGAAGAACAATAGAAGACATCAGGAAAAATCCTTGAAGTCCCACTAACTCTGTAAAGCCCAACCTGTGCGTGCCTCAAAGGGCTGACCTAGCTCTAGGGAGGCTGGCAGTGTCCCCAAAAAGTCAGACCTCTGGGCTGGCTCTGGAGCAGGAAGGGTAATAATTCCATCAGTGATGCAAAATGGCAAACGTGAAAAATTTTCCTCAGATGTCCAGAATATCAGCAACACGTGGCAAGTTAGTACAATACAGAGTACAACCCCCTATATTTCACTTCAATTTTTATCCAATCCATGTGTTGCTTTCTTGCCATTTAGAAGTTCAGTTCTCATTTATCAGCATTTTCGCATCCACTCCTGGGCCCTGCTATCCATGCATTATTCACCCTTTTTATCTTGCTGTTTGAACTGTGTTCTGTAGCTCTGGTTCGGTTTTACCATTCATTCATCAGCATGAAGTTAAACAATTACTAAACAACTTGGGTAGCTGGCAAGCAGTGAGGAAGCAAGATCCATTTCTGCCCAGAGGGAAGAAAAATTTTTTACAATAGCGTGGCCTTTGTCTTGCATCTCACGGGTGATGCTATTGATGTGAAGGTTCTATCACATTATGTGCCAAACCACTTGAGCTAGTTTCAGATTGCAGTTCCCCTTGGGGTATTTCCACTTGATGTATAAGATAACCAGATCTGCTCTCTGTCCACTCCTAGCCTGGACGGTGCTTAGTCAGCTCCCCAAATCTTGGCAAGCTGAAGCGAGGAAGCTGAGCTGCGCTTTTCCCTGGCTATTACCATTTTATCAATGATTGCTCCTCTGAATGCTACGGAGCATGTGGTAAGGCAAGGAGCAAAGTGAGTGTTTTCCTGCAGTGAGCAGAAAGCAGTTAAGTGACTGTAAAACACAGTGCCTCATACGTGTCAATACATTCTGCTTGCAGCTGCGGAATGGTGGTGATTTGTTTTGGCTTTAATTCATGGCCACAAAACTGCTGATTACCTTGCTGCAGAGAAATGGACTTGGGGTGCGTGAGAGATGCAGTTCTGTTTCCCACACACCAGGAACGTCAGGATTCAGGGGTATGACCTGGGTCGTGTTTTATTGTTTTGTTTTTAGAATTATCTCAGCATTTCCCACTACTAGGAAATGCAGTAGAATGATCAGCGATCTTACCTTTGTTTTGCAGACCTTGATTCCCCGCCCCCCCCGCCAAGGTTTGTTATTATTTTGCATTGTAATCGCTGTATTTCATGATCTGGCCTCCCACTTTTCTTGCACCGTGCTAACATGAAATATCAAAGAGGTTTTTTTGCAGAGCTTGATACCTAGTGGGAAGACTACTGCTGGATGGCTTGGGCTGAGCCCTAACACCAGAAACACACAAAAAGTGTGAAAAGGGGCCGGTGTGCTAACAGCCGCTCCAGCCCGAGGAGCCTCAGCTCAGAAAGCAGGATGTGAGACCCGTCCTGGGGATGCTGTCCAGACCTCGTGCTTCCAAGGAGATGGGAACAGGAGCCGCATGGAGGAGTTTAGGATTTTGTTGATTTAACCCTCTCAAGCTGTTTAAAAATAACATTTCCTGTGCTTAAAACATGTCTCTGATATTTCCAGTGTCCCTTGGTTTTTATCACAGTTTTTCGGTTTTTTGGGTTAATGAGCTCTCACAAAACGACTGGGGGCATGTAACTACTCTAGCATGAAGTTTTGGGATTAAGAAACAGGACCTTGGGGCCTTTCTGTCCAGAAAAATATGCCAGACACAGGATTTTGCCTTGGAGGGTACCCAGGGGATCCAGAGATCATTACAGCATTGATAATCAGACCGTATTTCTCCAGCACAAGGTTCTGGAGGGGCTAAGCACTGCTGGAGACAGCCAGCTTTTCAGGTGGGGATCTGGTTGCAGAGTATTCATGTCAGACAAATGTTGACGTGCATGGACAACTGAGTCTGGAAATTTAAGAGGTTATAAGGAAAATGCCTTAAATTTTGAGGCTGTTACTAAAGAGCTGAATCAAAATTCTCTGTGAAGAGCCTGAAAGCCTTGAGAAATCCATCACCTGAACTCTATGGGCTGGGCTTACTAATGGTCAAAATCACAACGGCCTTTTTAATTTCAAAAGTACACACACAAGTCCTCAGTGCAAGAGGCTCAGGTTCAAGTCCTTTTTTTTTTTGGTTTCCCTCCTAATGGAACTGCCTGGTTTGTATAAATAGTGAAGCATTCGCCAGATTAGAGCTCCTGCCAGTGTAATCTGGTCGTCAGGACGACAGCTGGGAGATGGAAACCCCCCATGCAGGACCCAAACCAGGTGCATTTTGGGGACGTGTCGCAGCTCTGGGTGCTCATCACCCACATCACCCTCCAGGCGCTCATTCTGCCTTTCTAAGCCCCCAAATCCACCCCCTGTAACCTCTCCCCATCACAGCGTTATTGAATCCGGTGTGATTCTGTCAGTCAGCATTGCTCAGTGAACCACTGCCACGGGGGGGATGTTTCTCACCAGCTCCAGTCAAAGTTAGCAGAAAAGGGATGGTAATTTCACCCCATTTCTCATGCAAGTTGAAAGGCATCTTGGACTTAGAGTATCTGCTAAAAGTAGATGTCTCCAACATTTGTTACCAGTTAGTCTACACTGCTTATCAGAAAATGCAACAAAATGGGCTTATTTTGTTTTCTTGCCTCATCCAATGTATTTTTATTGTTTATTTTGATTTGAAAAAAAAAAACCACAAGAGGAAAGTTCACCGAATGAAATGTTTGCCAATGTTTTTACAGAAATATTTGCCACTGGAGGTCAGCTCCACATTTCCAACGGTAATTTAATAACCCAAATCTATCATTTTGAAAATCCCTTTGGACTCTTAAACTAGAGAGACATTCATAGGTCATTTTAAAAAACATCAGCCTACACTTTGAAGATGACTCCAGAATCCCCTCACTGCTATAGATTCTTGTTAGATAAGTTGTCCCTGAATCTATTTATATTTTATTTTTTTGCAGCATTACGAGAAAGCATTGGTTTATTTAGCTATCGACGGTTGGCAAAGCATAGCACTACTCATTGAGGAAACGAAGGAATAAATTGGAAGCTACCTTGGTAAGATTTCTTTACTCAAAATTGTTTGGTGTAACTATAAAATTTTAAACCACTCAGAAATCAAAACAGATGCTATCAATGATTTAACTCAGTCCCACTGCTCAGCCTTTCTGAAATGATGACCTGTGCATTTCTTGAATGTCTTTTGCATCTTTCAATGCACACATTTTTTTCTTTCAAATGAAAAAAGGATACTTCACCCAAGTGTTCTCAAAATTGACATAAACTTCAGACAACCCCCCCGTTCAAGTCAATATAGGCTGCATTCATCGACCTGCAGATTACGCTGGCCAGCAGGCAGGCAGAAACTGAGTGGGTATGCAGCATCCTCCCTGAAAACACTCGAGGCCAAGTGGTTTTTTGTCCAGTCCCCTGGCTCCCCTGGCTCATGGTGAAATGGGGTGATGCTGGGTCTGGGCGCAGAGCGATGCCTCCCACTGCCGCTGTCACCCCCTGCACTGCTGCTGTGGAGCAGCTCCACTGGCTGGGCACTCCGGGAGACTTTGCTCTATTATCCTCTTCAGCAGAAGCGCTGCATCAATGCAATGCCGCGCAGAAGTGAGCATGCTGCACGTGGAGCAAACCAGGGCTTTGGACCGTCGAGGCGCATCCTCCCTTCCAGTCATGCCTGAAGGCACAGGCAATCCGCCTGAGACAATAGGAAGAACAAATTCAAATGAGCAGATGAATAATATTTTTTAAAGCAGGATTCGGGGTTAGCTTTGTGCTCAGGTTTTCAGCAAACATCCCTACACCATGGGACTTTTCCTTCCCTGCTGGCCAAGCAGACCGTCCCCCGCTTGCTGAGCCTCACAGAGCAGCAAAATCTTCACCTCCATCCTCGATGCTGCAGTGGAGAGAGCAGGGCTGCAGGCCAGCTCTTACTGAGTGACCTGGAAAGAGCACAAGTGAGGAAAATCCTGACCTAACCCATTTTGTGGTTCGATCAGAGTATCCGGGCAGGGGCCAGCTGCTGTCCATCCTCCCTCATACCTGCAGCATGAGTAAGAGTTACAGTTAATTTTCTTGCCTGTTCTCAGCACAACATACATGCTTATGCACATCTGATATATATTTCTCCTAGATCAGAGGAGGCTGATATTTTATTCTTGTTTTAAGCAAAAAGTACACCCTTTAAAAAAGCTCCTTGCGTTGCTCTGGATATATGCAGCTGATTTGGGATGAGCTGCCTGCAGACTCTGGCTGGAATAACACTAATAAAACAAGAGCCCAAGAATCCCGCCGCTGCCTCAGGAAACATGTCCTGCAGCCAAAGGAAGATGCACCACCTTCAGATGCTCCCCACGGCCGTGCAGTGTTCTGGTCCTCCCATACCAGCAGCACTGGGCGAGCTCTACCACGTCTACCCTGTCATCCAGGCAAAGTTGTCTTTGCTGCTGAGGTTATGCCTCTTTGCGGGGTGAGGACAAGGCAAGTTTCTCTGGGGGAAGAATGGAAAGTGTTTGTGTCCCTGGAAAGTCTCTGGAAGTGCGTGGGTGTTTCTGCATGCTTTGAGGGCCGGCCCCACAAAATATTTAGGCACATGTGTAACCAGAAATGATGTCCAACAGAGTCCTGCAGAGACAGACACTTCCAGCCTTCCAGCCCCAGCAGGATCCAAACAGTTTTCCACAAAGTTTCAAGTGGTTTTTTTTGTTCAAGCCACTAAAATAACCTTCATTCTGACAAGTGCCTGCCCATGTAGCAGCTGCAGTAAACACACTTTGTAAGTATAGCAGCTCCTGCCCCTCACAAGGAGAAATATCTGTAATACAAGGTAAGAGATCTTGCACTGCTGAACACGACCAGGTTATTAATGTGAAAACCAGAATTAATTCAATGCTAGAAAGTTGTGAGAAAGTTTGAGCAAAAGCAACATCAATTATAGGGACCGTCCCATACCACAGCTATTTTACAGCAATTCCACTTTACATTCCTTGGCCAGCACATCTTACTGAATAATTAAATAGCCAGATGACACACAATCAGATTAAAAAGCCTTGAATGTGAATGAATATCAGTTTCTCAATTCTAAAAGGAATTTAATCATGGAAACTTCCACCTACTGTCCAGTTTCCGGAGGGAGCTGAAAAGCAGTGATATCCCTGAGATCATCTTCATAGTGCTTTTTCCAGTGCAGAAGGAAACCTGAGCTGTTGCTGCACAGGGCACAGCTCCTGAAGATCTGGGAGGAAAACCACCCTCTTCTCATCTCTGTGTAAAGTAGCCTTTTCTGACGGGGATTCACAGGTCGTTAAAACAGACACATCATTAAACCAGACACCTCATTAAAATTGGAAACATTTAAAACTGAGAGTGTGGGATAACTTATTGAAACTACACAGAGAAGAAATCAATTACAAACTTCGCAGAAGAAATATTTTTTCACCTAATAGTATCCAATATGCATTGCATTGTAAACAGTGCTTCGAGTTATATAAAGATACTGTGTTTCTCGGCATATAAAGCATTTAATTGCTGCAATGACTCACATCTGAGCTGCAAAGCTAGACACGTATGTTTTCTGAATGTGCCAAAAAGCAAGACACCAGCTAGACTTGGTGTGTTTAGAAGAATGTGCTCGAACCACTCGTCAAAGTAAATGGGAAAGCTAAACTATTGGCTGGGGGGGAGGTGTGTGCTTGGGGGTTTTTTGTCTTGTTTTTTTAAGTATCCCAATGTTTAATGGGACCCTAATATATATTTAAAAGAAAGTGTATGAAACAGCATTAATGATTCATCTATAGAATGAACTTACCCAACATCTGAAAAGATGCTGGAAACTTTGAAGAGGGTCAAAATATGACTTTCTTCACATATATTATCCTTCTCTGGTTTTTAGATCCAGAATGCACCTAAATAAATGACAGATTTAATTAGAGAATTTTTAAAGTCAAACCACAGAATGTCCTCCATTTTCTACTGAAAGCCATCATACAGAGGAGCTGGGCAGAGGCAGCCGGTGGTCTGTGTCAAGTGGGCTCCGTGCAGATGAACAGTCAATACAAAATATGGAGGAATTCCACTTCTCAGCCAAGACAATAATCACTATCTGCAAAATTGTTGAACCAGGTAAACCGAAACTTTCCCTTCTGAATTTGCATTTTCTACATGTAGAGCACTATTCACTTTCTTCACTCAGCTATATCACATCTGATAAACATCCTTTTCCATCGTACCTCCTGGGACTTCTTTAAAGAACCTGCTGAATTAAAGCCTAAACCCATGAATTGTAGAGCCAGTGTGAGAGAGATGGTGGGAAAAGGGTGGTGGGAAGAGGATCACCCCCTTACAGCAGCCCAGGCTTGTGCCAGATTAGTGACTGCATTACCATGGCCTGATGTAAACAGAAAAGAAATTTCCTGTCTTGGATTACATGGTAGGGAATGGGGGATTTGACGTGTAAATGAGGGGAGGATAAAAGGGTAAATCTCTTAAGTACACACAACAGCAAGTCCATGAGTAATGAGCCCAAGTTAGAAATGCTTCTGGAGCCCCACACTTCCAATTAATTGCTTTAAAAAGACTAATTTGCACATTTGTTGTAAGTACACTCTGAGATTGCCCTATGAAACAGAAATATCTTGTCTCCCAGCCATTCCAGGGAATAAATGCACTGCACTTCAGATGGGTGTTAGCCAGTGATGGATCTGCATCCACCTATCAGCTGTATCTGCTTACAGGGGGTCTGCTCCTGTTAAACACAGCACAGTGATGCTGCTGTTACACGCTATGGGCCAGCAAAGCCGGTGTGAGGCTTTGCTGCCTCCCTATCGCCTGTCCCTGGGAGTCTGCTTTAGCAGATCTGTTAGCCCAGTTGGTGCCTGTTAACCTACTGCCCAAAATACAGAGGGAGCGGGTTAATCCTTGCAAGGAATCCTACCACCTTTGGGTAAGGCTGTTACCAACAGCACCATACAAAACACCCAGCAGGAGGCCTGAGAAGATAATGCCAGACTTTCAGCTGAGAGATGGGCTCACTGAGAGAGACCAAGGGAGAGAAAGGAGGTCAAGGCCTCTTCACCAACATTTCAGCACAAGGAGGCAGGAGTGCAAGACAATCTGTTTGAAACCCAGCTGCACTAGGATACATGGGAATCGCTGCTACAGACAGCACCAGCACCCACCAGTCGGAACTCTGCAATGCTGTTCATCGCTAGGATCTTGTCTGAAGCCTGCTCTTAGGCTTCTGCCTGTCAGACTACACTTAAAAACTGTGTTTCTTTCTCACTTTGTAGATGCAGCATCTGTCTCGTTTGTTATACAGGGGGGAGGGAGAGAGATGTGTAATTAAGTGCAAATAGGGTTCTCATGATGCAATACAGACTCATATAATACTTCCCAGGTGCCACTGTCTCAAACGACTTGGCAGAGTTTCCCAGTTGCAAGGCTAGGATTTAAGAATAGCAGTAAACTTGTGTGGTCCTTCAGAAGCTCTCCTTACGTGCACTGCTCCGACCCTGCCTTTGGGAACAGCTGTGCAAATCCTCGCTTAGGGCTGGGCTGGTATTTTGAAGAGAAGCTTGGTTTAGTTTTTGTGTTCCCTGCCC
>NW_010392473.1:12959-13231 GCF_000710305.1 Buceros rhinoceros silvestris | reverse complement strand
CCCCCCTTTCCTTAAAAGAGCCTTCACTTTAAAACCACATTCTCTTAAGTTTATCACAGGCTGATAGTGCTGTCAAGCCACTGCAAGCATCTGGTTTGTGTTGTGTTCAAGAGACACAGCATAGGACTAAAAAAACCCCCTTAAGTAATCCCTACAGAAAGCAAAGGGTAGAGGAGTACAGTAAATTGCATCAAAGTACAGGATGGCCATTTCAGAGCAGCTGACTGGGTTGCCAGTTGCATTTGTGCTGGAAGATGGAGAATGAACTGTCA
>NW_010392473.1:0-12732 GCF_000710305.1 Buceros rhinoceros silvestris | reverse complement strand
GCTAGTTCCATCTCTCCCAGCCCTGATGTTTCCCTCTGCCATGACCATACTGGGTAGGGTAGGCTTATTTCTCTGGCAGATGTTCATCTGATGAATTTCAGCTGCTCATCACAATTTTTGCCTTTTGGATGGACCCCAAAAGCATTTTAGCTTTTGGCAAAGGAAATTGGGATAGGTGCTATTTTATTTATTTATTTTAATAAGTAAAAGTACAAGCCAGTAATTTTCCTCCAAAATGATTGCTCATTCCAGAGTAAGTTCTTGCTACTACTGCTCCTGGCTCAGGCTTGGCGGGTGGCTTGATAAATTGATAATATGCTGCACAATCTGACAAGAAGCTTTGTCAATCAAAACAAGTCCTGCTGTTCAGCTCCACAGGAAAGTTCAATCACTCTTCTCCAATGGAATCAGTCTACACGCATGCTTTCATCCCAAGATAATGGTAGACTGCAGATTTGGATCTGTTCTCACTGCTCCAGGGCTATTTATGTCTTCATACCTTGAGGTTTACTAATTAGCAGCCTTCTTCCACACCCTTTGATACCATTAAAGTAATCTCAGTGTAAGCAACTACTTTCCGATGATATCTCTGAGGGAGTGGAGAACAGCTGGAATCATTCAAAATACGATAGTTCGAGCAGTTCTCCAAGAGCAGTGATTGAAATATGGCAATAGTTTTGCCTACACAAGCAAAGCCCACAAAGCACCCCGGCTTCTTCAGGATGGCTGTGGCCAACGGGATATGAAAGGCATTTACTCTCATCTGAGTCCAGAATCAGTAGATAGCAGGGGGTTAGTCTGGGCTTTTTCTAGTCATTGCAAACATCATGTTATCAGGCAAGCACCTTCCAATCGGTTTGTTGTTCACCGTCTTGCTCACTCCCCCATTTCCCTTGTCTTGTTCAGCACGAGGAGTCTTGCATAGACAAAAGACCCTCAGCAATGAGGGGCAAAGTAACAGCAAAACCTGGACCCGAATATGAGGGCTTTGTGAGGACTCCGAGAAAACAGCCGAGAGCTCAGTACTCCCTGCCTGGAATTACTCAGTGTTTCCCACACTTTGCAAACCCTCTGCTTCCCAGTTTCTCACACAGGAGAGCTGGGACAGCTTGTTTGGGAGATGATTTTAACACTGCTGAAATCTCTTCTCAGGTAGTTTCTAATAACACAGTGGGTGAGGTTTATTTAAACCATAATTACTTGCATTTTTTTTTCCACATTAGTCACTCTGCTGCTCCACAACAAGAGTTAATTTAAAGGTCTGTCGTTAACTTAGCAACTCGTTCTGCAATGTTCAAAACTGGAGACGGGAAAAAGTTTTCTCCATGTTAAAAATGCACCTCAGCCCATAGCGACTCTGATGTGATCTGATGGCAGCTCCTACTCAAAAGATGAGCCCTCGTAGGAAAACCTGCGGTTTGCAACAGCCACTGTGATACCTGTCATTAAGTGCCTGCTCTCACTTGCGTGGTCTCCTGCCCTTTGCTCCTTTTTGTTCTGGTTCCTGTTCAAGCACTTCCTTTTGTTGCCAGTCTCTTGCTCCCCTTCAGGGCTGTTTCAGAGAGATAATAAAATCCTTGTGCAGATAGAAAGAACCAGATACAAATGTCTGTGTGAGTGTATTTATGTTTAGAGCACGAAGCCAGAGAACAGGCTGTCCTGGGTTCTGGTTTCCAACTGCAGTGTAAATCTATCAGCGAATATGTTACAACCCCAGAGAAGAAAGCAGAAACATACCAGCAGACGCTGCAGGACATCCACCAGAGCCGTGCCTCAGAGCTCTTCCTATATCTTAATTTTCCAGAAGTGTGAAAGATGGAGGCTTTCATCCCAAATTAAATGAGTTATCCTTTCATTTTGTTGGTAGGGACTGCAGAAAGGAAGCCGGGAGACAATGTCAGATAAGGAGCATTAAATACCTAGTTACAAACTTGAGGTTTTCTTCAGCTGCGGAAGCGCTGTGGCATTTCAGAGCCGTGTCCTGGGCAACATGCTGTGCTTGCTGCCCCTCAATCTGCTGCACAGCTGGCATTACTTGGACTCCATCCCTTCCTTAAAGCAACTGTTAACTGAATAATATCATCCTCTCTCAGCCACGCAAAGAGCATCTAATTAGTGAATATTGTACAAATGTTTCTTTGCCAAGCTTGATGCACGTTGCAGTTACTGAACTAGAGCCCTGTCTCAGGATGATAACTATTTCTTTTGCCAGAGAGCAATCTCCAAAGGGGAAGCTGGCACAGGTGGCTTTCTCAGAACAAAAGAAAGTACATAATAAGATTATTTTTCTCTTTTTTCCTTTGAATGTTTTGTATACGGGGCCATGCTAAGTACAATCCAAATGACAAGCTAAGAGGATCATTTTGGTTGATGCAGGAGTCCACTTCTGTTCTGGTGGAAAGAGATGACAGCAACATGTGCAGGAAAGCCTGGCTGAACTGAAGCCTTAATGTGAGATGTTCACATTTCAATGGACTTTGAGATAAATGGCCTTTTCTTGTCTTCCATATGGTTTTGCTTTCCATATAGTAAGTGAATCATAACATTGGCTGAAGGAGAGAAGCTATCCGACTGCGCTCGCTGCGCCCAGCTGGGAAAGGAGTGAGGAAGAGAGGGAAACTTGGAGGGCAGAGACCGTTTGTCTGGAGAAGCCATTGTGCTGGTTGGGAATGACAAGAGGAAAACGATGCAGGAAGTAATGAGCAACACAGGAGGCTGAAGACAATCTGCCCAGCAGTTAGGGCGAAAGACAGTTAACCTGGATGAGAAGTGACCATCTCCCCACCATTACTCACTTGCTTATCTGGGTTGGCGACAGACACCCTCCATAGTCAGTGTGCTTCAGGCCAAGCACGTGCTTAAGTATGAGCTGGTTTGGGGGCCTGGAGAAATGGTTTAAGTGATGAGTTATCTAGTTACCACTGACATCAGTGGGAGTATTGCTGAGGTTGTCACTGGGGCTGTGATCGCAGAGATGCTCTTGAGAAGAATAGTAGCATAACACGAATGGGCTTTACTCCAGCGTTGTGCTTGCACTACTAAGACTACACTCGCTACAGGAGCTGCAAACACAGTCTTTCACTCTAGCAGTATTTTATAACTTAACATATTAGTTGTCAAGGTTAAAACGATATGAAATACATAGTAAAAGCCAAAGCAAATGCACTCAATGAGAGAGCAGATCCACTGCTCAAGAAGTCTTTAGTTTTATGAACCAATTCAGCCCAGGTCTATTAAGAGCTTTTCCTGGTAAAAGAGTGAGAGTATTTTCTCTGCTATAATCATATCAGCCTGTATTCTGGGTTAATGGAGATGAATATTACTGCCAGATTTTGTCCTTTCCCTGCATGCAATTTAATGCCAGATGGTTCAGAACGGGTATTAAATCCCCCCATGTGCATGACCTCCCTGAGGTTTTTATCATTAGAACCTTAAAATAATTCAAGGAAAGCTTTCCCAAATCTGATCATAAACCTCCTAATGAGGAACTGAAGTCACAAAGAAAATCCTCTTGTTAATTCCTGGTTGGTGTTTTCCCCCCTTTATGTTGAATAAGCAAGAATTCACAGTAATAGAGATGCTTTTAAACTGTTTCAGCGGAAAACACATAAAAAAATGAGCATTCAGGTTAACAGTTCATGTTCCCAGCAGGGTCTAGAGATGTAGAAACTGACCCGCCATCTTTAGCCTCTAATACAGGGCCCAGAAATGCCATCATCCCTCAAGGCAAGTAGAAGTTATGCTGTCAGTAAATGACCATTTTAGACAGTGTAACTAACACCTGCTATCAGAATAAACACGACCCAGTGTCGGACAAGTGGCTGCATGGGACCTTATCCACGCAAAAGTATGAGGACTTCCATGAATTACGTTTCAAACGTTAAGTGAACACCACCTCTACACTAACTGAAGTCCAGCAACAGCAGCTAATTTCCCGAGGATTTTCCTAAGAGTTTCCTGCCCCTCACTTGCACGGAGTGGAGGAAACATTTCAATGGTTTTGATGTTTCCTTTTCTACTGGCTGCACCATGCCTTTCTTGATGCCTGTAACTTGAACGCATAAGACAAAATCTTTCATATCCTTGTGGGTTTTCTGTGCTTCTCATTATTGGGTCATCCAAAAGCAACATAAGTATTCTTGCAGCTAAACCACATGTTGAGAGAATAGGGAGGGGTGAGAAATAATCAGAAAAAAGTAAAAATACTTTTACTAATTTGGGGGTGTCCAAACTGTCCAGAAAAATTTTTCTCTTAGGTCTTTTCACTATGGATGCAAAACTCAACTCTCATTAGCGTCTATTGCAATTGGGAATATGCAACATCTGCAAAAAAAAAACAATCCTTGCCCAAAACCACAGCAGTCATCTTGAAAGAGTTTAGTTCGGGTGACTGAGGAAACTGAATTCAGTTCATCGGGACGGCATTCAAATGCATGAGACCTTAATCATGGGAACATCATGCCTTGCCCTGAAGTCCCAGACTCACCTCCCATCATGTAGGAAGAGGCATCTGACAGATAACATCCAGGATCTTCCAGGATCTGGCACTAGAGCAGAGCCACCCAAGGTGGCAGGAGACCTATAGAAATAAACAAACAGCTACCTAAAGCCTGCCCCAACAGCCATCAGTACCCCACCATGTCACCAAGGGTTGTATCATTGTACAGCACATAATTATATAATTTTCCCAAACCAGAGACACTCTCTCAAGTTTGGCATCATACCTGCAGCCACACAGGCATCTGCCCCAAATGTTGGCAGAAACGCAGATGGTCCCTGGAAAGGTTAGGGAGAGACAAGGACTCTTTGCCAGAGCTCAGAGCTGAACCAGGAGCCCTGAAGTACAAACAGGCACTGAAGAAAACAACATTCTGATAAGCAACATGTCAGTTTGGTAAACTTCTGGATGCAAGTCTGACCCTTCTTGCCTGCAACCCCAAATGTCCTGCCCTCATCTCTTTTCTAACCTTGTCTTCTTCATCCTAATACCATCCCTGCCTCACAGTCACAGTTCATGTCCTTGTGGACCTCCACTCCCTGTCTCCAGCCATGTCTTCTCCTTACTGCTCTCCTTACTTCTCTCAACACATCCCTCTATTAGCCTCGTTATCAGATCATTATCTTCCAGCATCTCCCTGACTCCCGTACTGCAACCTAAGCCCCTTTTACCTTGCTCCGCTCCCTGCCCACCCACTCCTCATTCTTCATCCACCGACTGCTTTCCTTCGTGTGTCTCCACTGAGGGCAACCTGATGCCAGTCATGCCCTCCCCAAGCTATCATCTGACTGGGAGGAGATATCTGGACAAGTAAATTATATGATGGGATACTGGCAAATACTTAAGCCAAAGCCGTTTCTAAAATGGGAAGACATCAGAACTGAGAGCGGAGCAGCACAACAAAACCCAGCAACAGATTAGGATACTTGTGCCCATCACCACTTAGTGTCATTTTCCTTCCTATCACCCTAACCACGTCCCAGCAGCAGCAGCGTGGGCTGCTCAGAACCAGCACTGAAAAGGCAAAACCAAGTGTGGAAGAGACTAACGACACTGTGCAGAGTTTTTCATCCTGCAGCCAGTGAAATCCTGCCCTGGGTGTAGTGGCTTACAGCTGCATGAAGTTATTTTGTTATCCCAGGCCAAAAAAAAAAAAAAAAAAGAGTTATGCGTTCCATTGTCACTGGAGAGACAGACAGAAATTTTGCTTGCATACACGTATGTGTACCCGGGCCAAAAAAAAAAAAAAAAAAAGAGTTGATGGTTTCTGTCCATGCCTTAGATGCCACATTTAAAACGAACGAAGGAGCTATGCTGCCACCAGCCCTCACCGTAGAGGGACCTGATGGGGCAGGGAGGACAGGCTGCTCTTTTTGGGTAAGCCCAACTCTGGGCTGAGGCTCACACTGGGGTACAGCATGTGGGGCCCCAGGATTCTTTGTCTCTGGGGACAAGGAGTATTTCCGGCATGTCAGCCTGGCACCTCCACCATGCAGAATGCAAGGAGGGGGGCAGCGGGGCGAGCAGGCTTTGCTCCACAGCACTTTTGAGACAAAGTGATTTTACTAAAAAAGGAACTTGGAGCACTTCAGTCCATCGCGAGCTGCAGAGGTTGTGCCGGCTCAGTTTGCACCCCCGACGCCTGGGAGGAGGCGGCGGTGGCAGCGGGAGGAAAATGGCAACAGGCACCCTGCTCTGCAATAGCTGCCAGGCAGCCCGGGTGGGCTCAGAGCCAGCCGCAGTGACCCTGGGGACATTGGGCAGCCCAGAGCAGGGTCAGGAGAAGCAAACACAAGGCTAAACCCAGGGTCTGGTGGCTGGTCCCACCAAAGAGCAGCAGGCGACTGCTGGAAATCACTTCCTCTGCTTCGTTCCCCTTCCCCCTCTCGCTACCTTTTGACACTGGGTGTTCTTCGGGGAATGAACAGTCTCTTGCTCCTGCAGCACACCCGCACCGTGCGACCCCGCGCTCGCCAGAGGCCCCCTGCCACCAGGGTTCTGCTGCGGGTAACGACTCTCTCCGAAATAAAGTTCTGGCTACATGGAAAATATTAGCAAATTATAACGTTTCCCTTTATAGCTGTGCTGCAGACGATGTTTCCAGATCATTATAAACATGCTTTCTTTTTCTTTCCGTCCCTCAGCACAACTTGACTAGTTCTGTGGGGTTTTTTCCTAACATGCAGGTTTATTTTATGTCACCAAGCACTGGCAAGGACAGAGAGGCTTTTAAATTGCAGTAATCTGAATTCTAGAAATAACAAGCTACAAAGGTCCATGATTAAATCTGGAGTGCACAATATCTGCAAAAACAAGTACTGTGTGTCCTTTAAAAGATCGTTTAGGTAATAGTGACATAACCTGAGTTTCCCGTCATCGTCCAATTTAATCAGCAAATACGTCTCTGGAGCAGAACCATCTAACTTAGGAAAAGAAACAGAAGTGTAGTCACCACCAGTAGGAGAAAATAATGCATTCCACTCAGACACAGATTAATGATTATGAATCACTCCGAAAATACATTTGCCCCAAGTGGGAGTACACGCTCTTCTATTCATCAAGTTGCTTTCAAATAATCATTAAACATCTGAAGGCAGAAGACAATTTTGTTCACCCAAAATAAACACTGCTAAAAGTTACAAGATGAAGACCACCTTTTTTTAATGTCTGGTGCATTTTGACCAAGAGTAGTTGCCGAAAGTGGGACAGGCAGAACATTTGCTAGAAGAAATGTGTATATGCAGAGGGCTCTGCTAATTCCAGTAAAATTTTTCATGTTAGAGTTTTCCTGTCGGTGTTGATTTTTCCATATAATTTTTGTCCTAAGTTCACTAAATTTAATGTATATTTGCTACTAATTTTTTTCCTGTTTAGGGCCCCGGCTGTGGTCTCAATGGCATCTCTAAGGGTCATAAAGCAGATTTAAATCCAAAAGTCACCTCAGTGGCATGTTATGGGCATGAGCATGGTGGTTTCGGAAAGGCCATGAGTAGCTGTCTTGGTAAGGTCTCCCTTTGCGCAAGAGTTGTCCTATTAAAAATACTTCAGAAGGATGATGATTGATTTTGTTTTGGTGGTACAAGTACATGCCGAAACAGTCTGGTTTATTACTAGCAGGCTTGGCTGCCCTGTATCACTGATCACTTACGTTTGGTTTTCCATTTGTCTCTGGGTAGTCCCTGGTAGATGCAGCCTGGCGGCAGTACTCTGGTAGAGCATTGCTTTGAGTGAGGCAATGTGCGAGATTGAGAACTTAGTCAAAATAAAACGACTTTGTCATTTATAAGGAAAACAGAAAAAGTGCAAAATTAAAGGACTGCAAGAAGCAACTGTGTTACCAACTGGAGAACATTATTTTTTTTATTAAACCTGAGTATACTGAAATTTTCTCCTGTGAAACATTCCCAGAACCATCAGTCCATATTCATGGCTCAGCACTCCTGGTGGGATAGGAATGAGAAAAGTCTTCTCGTGCCTCACAGGGCCAGGGCGAGGTGCAAAGCGGTATCATCTATTGAACCCCAAATGCTGTTGAGGTTGAATTCACAGCTACCTTTGCCTGGGAGACTAAGAGATGGCCTCCTAGTTACAACATTTTTAGCAGTCTTCCTGTTCCCCGGCATTAAAGACTCTGATAATTTAGGGCTCAGTCCTGATCCAGTCCAAGCAGTGCTGATAGGCAGTGCTTCCACTGATGCTTTTTCCATTACAAAATAATGTTCTACCCAAACATACTTGGTTTGACACCAATAAATCAGGGCAGCTCTTATAATCATACCCGAGACTGAACGAGGCCAAGTTTTTTGTTTGTTTTTTATAGCTTATAAAATTTGGTGACTTTTCAAAGAATTTTTTTTTTTTTTTTCCAAGTGGCACAGTCCAGCACTCCCTGTTCCTGGCAGCAGCTCAGAAGCTCTCTGAGAAATGCATCTCTTGTGGCAGTTCTGACCCAAATGAAATCAAGAAACCTTGGAAATCTCATGGGAGATGGATTTTTGTGAGTTTTCCAATTTAAACAGGTGGAGATAAACCAAGATAAGCGGCTGAGACAGATCTGCAACATGTGGAAGATTCATCTATAACTAGAAATGTCTGCCTTTATTTTTATGGCCTTCCCCTTTTCTTGAGATACGCCTACAGGCACTTGATTAACAGTGGAGGGAGTTACGTAAATGAATGAATGGGGAAAATAGATGTAGTAGAAAGAAGCCTTCATTCTTAACTCTGACAAACACTAGCTTTCCAAAGGAGAGATTATTTTAATTGGCCAGCTAGTGCCTCAAGATGGGTTTGAAATGCCAGGGACATGACCTTCAGAAGCCCAGCAGTTCTGATGCTTTTCCCAGGCAGCAGCAATGATAAAAAACCAAACCAAACCAACCAAACCCAACATAATGCTTTCTGTTCCTTAGATACTTCAAATGTGTTGCTTAAAATCAGCTCTTAAGTTCTTCTACCATATTCACATGGCTAAAAGAGAAACAGGCAACATTTTTATCATGAGAACAGCTTTCTCAAGTCACACAACATTTTATTTTATGACTCCAATATACTCTATTCTTTTTACTCCGTTTCTTCATTACCACCTCAACATTAGCAGTGTTGCTAAGTAACATTCTACAGGCTCCTATAATTCTGCTACATGACTGCACTATAACCATGGATTAATACCTCACAAAGGCAGTAACTCAGTAATAAACACTGTACCACTTTAAGGGAAACTGCAGTACTTTCTCATACATACACGCTCCCGAATTGCACCAGTCGCCAGGGTAATTCACCGTTTCTGGAGGCTGAGATGAATAAATTCCCCGGTGGTCTTACAGAAATATACTGGCGCTTCTCTCACACGCTGGATGTGTGCAGTGAGTTCAGCTGTGACTCCTTTTCCTTGCGTATTAAAGAGTGAGCGCGCTGGTTCGTGCTGCTGCTGGCTGAGCACTTGTAGGCATTGCACCTTCACCATAGTCATTGCACAGGCAATACTGGGAGGGCACCTGGGTTGTAGGTAATGATGTGACAGCAGGATGATGGGAACATGGCGGAGATCTCTGGTCAGTCATAGGGGCTCTTATAATCTGCTTCTCCATGGATGATGCCAAAAGGTCACAGCACAGAGTGATCTTGGGAGGCTTGGCCTCTCAGTCTTCAATTGTGGGTCAGCCCCTTGGGTCAGTAAGGGCAAGAAGTCCTGGAGAAGGTTATCCACAGAAACGTGATATCCTAGAAGTTTAAACAGCAATAGGAAGCCACTTTCCTGAAGACGGATGGTATAAAAAGATATACATCAAGAAATATTTTAGCTTAACTTCTGCCTGAAATGATTCACTAGCCTTAACCAGCAAGGACAGAATGAAAATGTGCATCTCAAACAAGAACTGCTTATGATGCTGGAGTGAGATAAAACAAGATGCTTATGAGCTGGGTCCCAACATACACAGACTTCAGAGGAAGTTTTCTGCCCACATAAAATTTGAGAAGTCAGACATATAATTACTGTGAAGAAAAAGAATCATTTTTCATCCTTTTCATTCTGTGGTAAAAGAAATTAAAGGAAAAACAAATACCTCTAATAATTTCAAAATGTTGCACTTTGTCATCGATCTCAATTTGCCATAACGAGCCTTGCAGAAAGTTCAAAAGCAGCAGTGGGATGAAAACGGGCCTCAGGAATGGCCAGCGTTTCAGAAACATGGTTCAAATTGCTCAGATAACGTTTGATTCAATGTTAACAATATTTTACTGTTAAGCCTAGTCTGAAATGGAGACTGTCTATGTGTGCGAACATATGTATATTTATTTATACGTATATATACAGAGAACACGTGTGTGTGTGCCGCTGCACGCACGTTCATACATGTGCACATTCCCTTTGATGTCAAAGGGAAGAGTCCTTCAACAGATGTAAAAGGATTTAAATTAATATCTAGTGTTTTCCCTCTTTTGCTTGGCTGAAGGCCTATTTTTTCCATGTTTCATTAGATAAAGTTTCCAAGGACCAGATAGTTAGCCATGTTCAATAAAGCAATGAAACACAGAATAAATCTTTCTAGCAGAATAACTACTCGATACTACCCCCATGTTTTATCTTATCCTCACCATGTTCTTCAGTTTCTTTAAATGTATCTTCGTAGCAAACAAACTAGCCGTAAATTAGTCATGATGATGTTACAGCCAAATTTAAGTTCAAAGTCGCTCAGCAAGTTGTTAAGGGTTTCTTGCCTGGGTCATTTCTGAGGAAATCTGAAAACTCTGGTATGATTTATGAATATTGCTATATTACTGGAGTATAAAAGGCTACGGGGAATACAAGCACATAAACCTCTGTTTAATTCTGTTCCAATAAAAATTTCATTTCTTATAGTAAAATAAACATCTAAATCAATGTTTAATGATTCTGTTGTTTTATCACATAACTTATAATTTGCCTTTAAACATCTAAGCCAAGTAAAATCTGGAACTCTGCTCATTTTTGTTGAAACATAATTAGTTAGCAATTAGACCTATTATGCAGAGATTGCTTCCTTGAACGGCATTAATAATGCAAGGTAAGAAAAGTAAGTCTAGCAACTGAAGTCCTGGCTTCTCCTTTCCCCATGTACAAATACATCAGTTCCATTATTAGCCAATTTTTCAAAGGAAACTTTTTTTTTTCCCCCTGAAATTTACATCACAGGGAAGTGAAGAAAGGCTGACAGAGTTGGGGGATGTTTTTATACAATGGGGGTGATGAAACACTGGCACAGGTTGTCCAGAGAGGTGCCCATCCCTGGAAACATTCCAGGTCAGGTTGGATGGGGCTCTGAGCAACCTGCTCTAGCTGAAGATCTCCCTGCTCATGCAGGGGGGATGGACTGGACCTTTGATGGTCCCTTCCAGCCCAAACCATTCTATGACTCTGAGATTCTATGAAAGCGTCCCTCACGCTGGTGGGTGAGTAACCTCCTGAGCTAGTATCGTTTCTAGTTTGTCATAGGTGCGCACACATATTACTTTCTCCAAAATACTGCTGACAACTGCACACAGTCTTCATCACTGGGAGGCAGTAATCCCCAAGCTTAACTAGGTTTTCTCTTGGACATATTGCTTGACCTTAGGTGAGGCATTTAATCCTCCTTTCTCTGTTTTGCTGTCTATGAAAGAAGGGTAATATTGGCTCACATCACCCACTGAATAAGGCAATATCCAACACAAATAGCTGATGTGAAATTAGTATTTCTGAAGTATCTCATTGCTGAAAAATGCTGTCAGTCTAAAGTGGATGCTACTGTAATTATGGTATACAATAGAAATCAGGCAGCTAAGCATACGTTACATGCCAACCTTTATCTCTGCTACCTGACTTCACCTGCACACAGCAGTGCAAAAGGGATTTGAAAATTCAAGTGTCCTTGAAACTAGACTAGAAACTTCCAGATGGTGGGGAATGTCCATCGATGCCTCTCTGGGGCTACTATCTGTCTCTGTCTGATTTTGTTGCTTCATGTGCCAAAATCCACTGTTCTGGGTGGTAAAGAGTGAAGAGACAGCTTTGAGAAAAGGATTGTGGTAGTCAGGGTGCAGCAGGGTTTGAAAAGAACCTTCAAGGTTTTGACTCAGGAGGTCTGCTAAAGCCACACGTGATGATGGTAGAGCAATCTTGCCATCTGCACATACCCATCATCTCTGCCTGACAAGGGGACCTGATGATATGCTCTGCCAATCTACTTGCCAATGAATTAAAATACGTAACTATTCTGTTTGGCTGGCAATTCCCAGAAAAAGGGTGACTGTCCCATCTTTTTTCCACCCTCAAAGAACATCTTACTCTGATTTTCAGAGATGATTGCTACATACTTCCTGTCAAAACCTTGTACAAATCTTAATGCAGTATCTTCTGCCCCAGAGCAAGAGGAGCAAGGAGCCATTCAGTACTCTTAAGCGAGCAGAAAAATATTTTTTCTTTTAAACTATGAAGTCCTCACAAAGGACTGAAATTCTAGAATGAATGAGATTACACTTACACTAAATACCTGCTGCTTTGAATCTCCTCCCTCTTTCTTCTGTCTTTTCAGTTCTCATTTTCTTCTGCCTGAAAAATGCCTTGAACATTTTAGGCACCGTTAGGAAGAAGAAACAGCCACGTGCTGTTCAGTCACAGCTGGTCCAAGGAATTTCTGAAAAATAAGTAACTTTGTTCTCCGTGTTGGGGTCAAAGTGGCACAGTGGGTGAAGGAGACTTCCCCGCCCCCCCC
>NW_010392472.1:85280-92806 GCF_000710305.1 Buceros rhinoceros silvestris | reverse complement strand
CGTGCGCGGGCCTGGTCGGCGGCAGAGCAGGTTCGTGGGAGCTCCCCTCTCTTCGTGAGAGTCCGGAAGCTGAGAGAGACACTCCCCTCGGCTGCTGGGTTTTTAAAGGCTCCCCACATAACGTTCCACCTGACCCCCTTAACCAATTAAATGTGGGATTATCGTATTTGCATGGAATAATTCTATTTGTCCTTTTCCCAAAATAAGGAAGTTTCAGCTCAAACCAGGAAGTTTAGCTCAAACCGGGACAAGGCTGAAGCTAATTATGGGAGGTCCAGCAGCATATGGTGAGTCTGGTCTGCAGGATGGAGCCCTCTGTCTGTGCCTCTCAAAGGGCTAAGGCTAAGACTAAGCGGCTTCATGGCCTTTTACAGGCTACCTGCCAGGAGGTGAATTTCACTCTTACAAATTGTAATAGTAACAACAAAAACAATAACAATAATAATAAAAGTTTTGAGTTTTGTCAGTGTCATATGCTACTGCTATTCCAAAAATATCTCAGAAGAGCTGCTTTTCAACTGTTCCCTCTGGCAAATCTTCAGACAACGTCATCCTTTCTGCTTTTCTTGTCAAATTTTGAGAGTTTACTAAAACTCTCTAGGCTGGCTTCATTTGGGGTTTCTGCTCTGGAAATACCCAGCTGCTCAGCACTCCAAAGATATCTTTGTGCCTTTTTTACGTTACAGTCAGAGGAGCTGCCAGAATTTCCAAAGCCACTGCAGACCTGATAGGGGACTTCCATTGAGAAGCTCAGCTGGGTGGGTATTTCAGCCCTAACTGTAGACCCACAGCTGTGCATTTCCCCATGAGTGTGAATGTCAGGTACAGTTCGCAAGCTAAGCTGAAAAATTCAGACTTTTAAGGCCTTTAAATAAGATTATTGCCCTCTATCTTTAAAAATTCACTTCTGTTTCACATAAAGGGCTTTGCTGAATTAAGGGCCCTCCTCTTCTTCAGTTTCTTTTAAAATGAAGCTGCTGCCATCACTTTTCGTCTGTTTTCTCTAATTGCATTGTAGGAAACAGGGCACAGAGGAAACAACCCTGGTTTTATTGCTGCTATATCCATGGTCAGCAGAGGGAAAGGATGCAGCCTAAAATGTTTTGTTAAGGAATGTGCCCATCAAGATAGTTTTGCCGCCTCTTAGCTCTGGGCAAGGAAATACCATACTGCTTTGTCTTGCCAGAAGCATGATTTTCTAAGCATTTCAAGCAAAACCAGTTGCTGAGGTTGATTCTGGCAAAATTACAAAATTCATAAACCTGTCAACTCTTCCCACGTCAGAGGTGGGACTGTGTGCCAGCTCCACTGGCACAGTGCCCTCTCGCCTCTCCCCGCTTCCCTCTGGCAGTTTTACTACACAATCTCTAACTTACCAAACGCTCGCCAGGAAATGTTCTCATTCCAGTGTCTGGATTGCTGCAGCACTGACTTATGACGCTGGCATCTCCCTTCTGCAGTGAAGTGTTGCTTTTACAAACCTAAGTGGAGATGGCAAAATTACCCCTCCTCATTTTAAAAGTGATATTGTTCTTGCCTCCCCCTTTGCAAACCATTAATAATGTTGATTCAGCTAAAGGATTTTGTCTCTTTTGGGTCATTCTGAAGAACTTTACTAGGTCCCTGTTTTTTGTTTTTTTTTTTTTTAGGAAGGAACTGGATATATGTAAACAAAGAGTTAGTAGATCATAACTTAAATAGCACTCCCTCCCTCCTACTAAGCCATTTGCTTTCCTAACTGAAACTGGTGGTTTGTGATTCTTCACATTATTCTTTTAATGTCATGACCTGTGTGTCAAAGTGAGAGGTTGCTTGTGGATTTTCCTTGTCTTTGAAAGCAATACTTTCTCCAGAGACAAAGAGGCTTTTTTACAACACTCTTAGCAATTGCCATGAGGTGGGAGCTACAAATCGGGCAAGCCTGGGCAGTTGCATGCTGACATTTTTCATTCCTTATGTCCCACAAGTATTTCTCTTTCAACAAGGCTTCTGTGTAAGTGAAAAGGAACTTTTTTGTTTCCTTGATTTAGTTATATTATGTTTTTAAATTCCAATTTGGTCCTAGTTTCCCTTTGGAAGCTGCTCTGACCATAAAAAATTTCATACCCCCCTTTTTAATTTTTAAAATTTCAAATTTATAATGTTCGTCTATCCCTATCAACAAATCAACTTTATTTCATTTGCATTTGTGAAGCTTTGGTAAGCTGTTTTCCACAATAGACCACTCATAGCTTTGCATGTCAGAAATTAAAAAGTAGGCAGATTTGGCCCTTGTAAAGAAGACTTTTCCAACTCTTTGTAAACATTAATGACCTATTCATAAAGAAAAGGGCAAAAGTTTTGCACAAAGTGATATTATTACATTGAAAAACTGCTAAGTCTGCTGGAGAAATAAACGATGGTGATAGTTTTGAGCAAACTCTTCGGGAAAGCGAAAAGAGGGCTACAAATATACTGAATTTAATCTTATGACAGGATTAGGAAGTTTCCATTGATGTTTCTAGTGATTTTCATACATACATAATATTAGAACAGAAGAACAGTTTTACCACATCAAACATCAAAAATATTAATGTATCACAATATTCTGTCTCCAACACTGTCAACAGTGGACATTTTTGGAAGTGTCCAAATGACACTGGGATGCAGTGATACCTTCTTGGCATGTACTCCCATTTCCAGCTGCTGGCAACTAGCAGACTGCCTGGGCCACCAGTGTGTTTTTGCATTTCTTCCAGGCATATCTCCAGCATGTTTTGACCTTATGTACACCACAATGTCTTGCGGTGGGAGGTTCCACAGTTTAACAGAAAGCTGTGCAAAAAGATAGTACCTGCTTGTTCTGAGTTTATGACCTACTGTCATCACTTAATATCCTCCTTCTCAGTCTTCAGCTGGGAGTAACAGTGATGAGTAATTCCATATTTCCTACTCACCTTTTCCATTCTACTTAGGATTTTACAGTCTTCTGTCGTGTCCCTTTTTAGTCCTTTTTTTCGACGATTAAGGAATCCTTATCTATACATCCGTTCATTGTACAGAAGCTGTTTGGGATCTTTGATCTGTCTTTTTGCTACTCTCTATAACATTCTGGTTCTTCTATATGCTTGCATGGAAGAAATAAACTTCATGTCCTTTCATCTTAGAAATCTACTAGTTACCAACAATGGAAATATGATGGAGAGAAAACTCTGGCAGCTAATGCTATTTTAGGCCACCATTCAGAAAAGTGCTATATGCCGCTGCCTTCTGCTGAGGACAGATGTTAGTCGTGTTGCTTAATGTTATACCAGAAGGTACTTGGCTCAGATCCAGGCAGCCAGTCGGGTTTCCAGCTCCTGTTTGGGCTTCTAACATCTCACTGATTTAATGGAAAGCTGGATACTCTGTTACATGTGGTTATGATAGGAACCTCAACAGAATTAAATGCTCAATATACGTGTTGGAGTTTGAGCTTGCAGGATCAGGGACTAATCTCCATAATTAAATGACAGTATTGAAGATGTTTGGAAGTGTTATAAAAATAGGTCCTTGTTAAAATGAGACTATTGGGAATTATGAAAAAGACTTTTTCTGCTGAAGATGCACAGAGATGCTCATTCAGGATGGCTTTGCTCTTTGTGTAGTAAACTGTCACCTTCCTGGGCAGGGAGTGAAGGTAGGTGTTACCAGAAGAACGGACGCAGTGAAGGTGTTAGGCAATCTGTATGAATGCTCCATTGTGTTTAGTGATATCCAGCATGGTACTACTCTGCAATACAGAAAAAGGGATACATGGAATTTATGGCTATATGCAAATAATAATAAAAAACCCACTGGGATTCATTATTACATTTTCTTGTAAGAGGTCAGGATTAGTGATTATATTTTCCTGTAAGAGAAAAAGAGCAGCAGAGGACACCTACCTTTCCCAGCAGCTGACTTCTTCATTTGTATTCAGTGCTCCTCAAGCAAACCCCCTGTGGTTACACATGCATTTAAGATCACCTGGCAGGTACAGTGCTTTGTGCAACCAAGGCACAATTTTTGTCTGATCCAACATTTGTCTTTCGTGGGTATTCTTGTGTCAAAAGCTTGTGTGATCAGCCGACCCCTCTGGCATGTACTCTCTAAGACAGTCATCTCACATAAAGGTCTTGTGTTCACTTCTGTTGCAAAAAAAAAATGAAACTAGTCAGAAACAACAAACGCGCCGTTTCTTTTCATCTAGGTTGCAGCTTTCCATTCGGAACTTCTCTTTGCTTCATTTACCCATTTCTCCCAGCATAAACTGGATGGGTGTCTCTTTATACAGTGTGTAATTCAAATTTATGAATACAGTTCATGTAAATTGGACATCAGTTGTGTTTCCAGATACAATGATTCAGCTCTAGAGAATTTACTTTCTCTTTCCCATGGTTTGAAATGCCATGCCCCATAAGTAGTCACACTACTGCTGAAAGCCATGAAGAATAACAAAGAGGAACACATTACTCCTGGTATTATTCCGGGCATGGGGGATTTCACTGTCATTTTCTCTTCTTTAATTAGCTTTTATTCCCCAACTTTCAGTCGAGTAAGTGACTAAGGGGCAATAACTAAAGCTAAATTAAAGATGGAATAAGGTACCCGAAGGCACATGAGTTACATTTGCTATTGTGCTGCTCAGAAAAGTGGTGCAAATGTTTAGTTACCTCATGTAAGGTTGTACTTGCAAGGTCAGGAGAGCTACGACAGTTGAGTGTTAACTGATGAGCCCTGAGACAAATCCCAAGATCGCGGTAAATATAACCTTCCTGTGAATGACTCGAGTCAGAAAAAGGATTTCTTCATAAACCATGAAAGCCAAAGACTGAAAACTAATTTTGAATCTTGCCAAATGACTTGCTGTTCTCTGGAGAGGTAGGGGAGGACTGAAGAGAGAAATCGAGGGCAGAATAAAAAAAAAACCAAAAAACCAAAAACCAACAAACCCTGATGTGGCATGTTTCAAGTCTTGCAACACAGCTTGATGCAACCAGTTATTAGAAGTGCAAATAGCTCCATGACCTCAAGTGCAAAGCATACAGCTCTGCTGCAGAGAGGTCTGGCAGGCTCTCTGACCTTACTTCAGATTATAATAACGGCTCTAGGAAACGATGAGGTGCTAGAGCTTGCTAAAAGAAAATGCAGACTGAAAAGGTAAGCTATGAAGTAATGCCAAGATGTTGTCAGAACAATACAAAGGTAGTATGTGGATGGAGGTTGCCAGAACATTCATAACCACAAATCCATGCTTCAGAAACAGCTGAGGTGCAGAGTTTGCGAGGTAGATTTGCCTAAGCCAGTGAGTAATCTTGCCCTCTTTTGTGAGTGCCCTCAGTCACCCTAATCTTGCAGGGGGCAGGAGCCAGCTGGAAGCATGGAGAATCCCATCGCACATGTGCCCCTTGGATGGCGTGGCCCTCACCCAGGAGCAGCTGGCATTGTGTTGAATGCCCACGCATGTCCAGGTACATGCAGTTGTTTGCACTCCAAAGCGTAACGTTAGCTCGTGGTGGAGATACACTAAAGGCTTGGTGCTGCTTACGTACAGGGAGGCCAGGCTCGGGCACTTCTCAAAAGAAGACAACAAACTGTTAGATGTAGGTGCATTTTTCCTGAATCTCAGTTTGAATTGCTAACCCAAGTGTAAATTAATTTCCTGTTGATTTCCATTAAAATATAAGAAAACCATTATAAAATAATAACTCTCCAGAAATTTTGTCCTCTCCACAAAGTCATATTATTGCCTTCCATTTTATTAAAAGTGTAATGGTACTGTGCTCAGTGACTCCATTTCTCATGTTGATCTAAAATTGAACCATGAGGCCTTAAGTACACCGCAATTTAGCTTTACTCTTCAATAATGTACATATATATATGCAGACTATGCACGCTGTGTGAACTGAGTACGTTAAACACTTTAGAAAATAGATTAGCAGTTGTGACATGACTTGTAGAACAGTTTTCCTGCTCTTCTTATTTTACAGAGTATGTTGAATATGTTCAGTTCATTTTAATAAACTTGGAGGGTTATAGCTATTCTAAGACCTTAAAAATTTCTGATATCTGAGATTTGGGGAACACTTAGCAAGGACCAGTATTTCTATATTTTTTCTTTCTCTTATTTCTGTTCTTCTGTTTCTGCCTTTTTTTTTTCCCGTGTGTGTGTGTATTTTGAAGCACAGGCTCTTTGTAGCAGAGAGAACAGTTGTGAAATTATATGTTCCACTTAAGAGACTATGATAATAAAGATTTGACATTTGGTATAGACTTTAGATTTCAGAAAATCTGAAGGCACTGGTAGCAACACTAACTCACAGATTTTATCTTCACTACAAAGAGAAAAAAGAATATGTGTACTTATATATCTATAATATATTTTTAATATATGTTTGCAAGTACTAAAGCCATGATTTGCTTATGAAGAACAGGTACAGTGGAAGTTACTGTTTAGGAGACCAACATAGGGTGCCAGTTAAAGCTATGGAAACTTGCCATGGACACTGCAGCCCAGGGCTTGGCCCCTGTTTTCCAATTGTTTTCTTCACACACATGTTGAGCCTTGTTTCGAGAAAGGCAATGGCAAAAATCCCACTGACTGTAACAAAAGTGAGGTTTGGCTCTTGGTGAGCAATAAAAGCTCTGTGAAGCCTGGGGGTGGGAGCTCTCTCCAGCTCCTGTGGGGCTGACATGCACCACGGAGGTTAGCTCACATCCCACTCCTGCGTGCCCCTTCCAGCTCCAAGATTTATAGGGCTCCATGGAAAAGTCCCCACATCATATTGCGTGTTATACTCAGCCCTCAGCCACCAATGAACTTTCAATCATTCTAGCTCACAGCTTTGATGAAAACAGCCTTGCTGCCATTATATTAATCAAAGAAATTATTAGATTGCCATGTTCTGTTTCTGGTACCTTATTTACCTGACTATTTGGGCAGCTTCACAAATCCTTTGGTGGTGACAGTCATCTGCAGAATGGTTCAAATAACGAAGTGGGCTCTGCTTTCTGGAGAGTTTCCCCCTCTCTTCAGGCTATGGAAGTGCTGCAGGAAAGATCTTCCTCATCCTTGGTGTGATGGTTCCCTCTATGAGGCTGACACAGCCCTCCCAGCACCTTGTGCCTGGTCTCTTGTTAGACTCAGCACATGGGAATTGGCGGGACCTGAAGCACAGATGTCCACGTATATAAAGGTCTGCCTGCCTCTGGAAAAATTGCCACTTCGTGAAGTTTCATGTGGTTTTTGAGACCCTCTCAGTACCCCAAATATGATGGAAGGACTTTGCTCTTGAGATAACGAAGTTCACAATTCCTGTGTAGTATCTGACCCTCCTAGAAGTTATAAAGTGGGAATTTCTTCTCTGTGTTCCCCAAGGTCCCCCACCACATATGACTATTAGCAGTTGGAATGACTGAGAGCCACTTCAGGCCCTGGGGCAAAGGAAATGCCCAGGTGTCTTCACTGATGTTGTCCTGGCCACGGTCAGCATGTCCTCTTTCAGCTCTCCCTACCCCAGCTCCAG
>NW_010392472.1:49487-85004 GCF_000710305.1 Buceros rhinoceros silvestris | reverse complement strand
TGTGGGCATGGAGGCACCTCTCAGTATATTTGGTCTTCCAAGGCCCACCCAGCCTCTGGCCTCAGGCAGAGCTCTCCTGCCTCTCTGCAGCCCTCCAGGTAGTGCTGATTGCCGGGTTTGGGCGCTAGAGTCTATTTTCTTCCAAACCCTGCTCAGGAATTAGGACACAGGCAATGACAGGGTGTCAGAGAATGAAAACGAGCACGTATTTCTGCACCCCTTATCTCTCCACTGCAAAGAGAATGTCCACCCTTGCTGTAAAACTGAGAGTCTCCCAATTTGTTTTCCAGCTGATGGCTTCCTATTATTCCTTAAGCCTTAAGCTCCTAACATTCCACTAGCAGGGAATAAGTCAAAGTTTTAATCTTGTACCTGACAAATTCTGGAATATGCAGAGGAGCTATACATGGTTTTGCTTAAATTCAATTGCAATTGAAATCCAGTTTAAGTCACCGGGAGAAATAAATGGTCATAACACAGGCAAATGATATACAGACATCATTGTAGCACATGGTACATTCCACTGGTGTTAACATCATCCAGTTTGCAAGGTAAAGAGAAGATAAATCAACCAACACTATGTTCAAATCAACTGTGGGGAAAACACTGTAGAAAGACTGATGTTCGATGATGCAGGTGAATAAAATCCACCATGGATTTCACCGCTTTCCACATTCACTTCCATTCTTTTCTTGTGAAGGATGACATGAATGAAATATCGTTCACACATGAAAGGGAGAAGGACCTTGCCTCTCAGGCTTGTTTGAAAATTGCAGTCTGTATACCAAACATCTTGTAAATGTTGAAGGGAAGGACGGAATACTACGAAGAGATGGTTTTTCTTACCGATAATTGTGGAATAGTTAGTATAAGGGTAGAATAACCATTTTTTGCCAGTTGTGTGATTGATCTTGGGTCTCCCTTCTCTTTAGTTTATCTGCGCTTTTGGTTGATATATAGCAGTATGTCCTGGTTTGAGCACACAGTGAATAACTTATTTCTGAGATTTATCTTTTGATTCTTCAGGGATGTGGTATTTCCTCTAAACCTTAGCATAGATGTCCTAATGTGTGAAAATCCTCCACGTAGTTGGCATGGACATATAAAGATTATATTGACAACTTCCATTTCCAGCCAGAACAGAAAATCTGGTAATGTTGAATTTTGTATGTTAGTCATCATAGCTCTCAGAGCTCCTGATAACAGCGGCAAAAAAGTAACTGACTGGGAGACTACTAGAACAAGACAGCAAAACGGTGAATACAGACAAGAGGAAAGGCTTTTCTGCATGCTGGCAAAGTTACCCCAGCAGAAATCCATTGCTTCCACTATCATGGATCTTGGAAAATCGAATAGGCAAGCTTGGAGTCACAACAACACTTTACTTGGTGTTGTGTAAATCCCTGGCTGCTACACTCAGTGAGAAGTCAGTTTAGAGTCCAGCCATCTGGAAATGTGTCAGCATAAAGGCAAATACTTTCCAATTTTACTTGGGGGTATACGGGGAGAAAATAAATTTCCTGATGACAGTTGTCAGGCACATTTGAGTATTTCTTTAAAGACTACAAAAAAAAAAAAAGACCCAGAAAAAAAATACTTTCTCTGCCACTGAGTCTGTTGATGGTCTGATTCTTTTTTTACTTAATGAAACAAGCCGCTTTCAGTTCCACACACCTTGAGATAGGGTGTCTGATATAGGTTATACACGTATTTTCTTTCACCCTACGTGGTGGACCTGAACCTACAAATACTTCTATGCTGATTTGGACACACAGAATGAACTCTTCGTCGAAGAATAGTTTTGGGCGTGGAACAAATCTCCCCAAGGAATTGAATAGAATATGCTGAATTATTAACCTCGTCTTCCATCAAGCAGATGACAAAAGTTAAAGACTCCAAGTGCATGAGATCAGTAATACTTTCAGGAAACCTGCCGTGCAACATACAGTGTTAAGAGATAGCTAGTAGACATGCCACTGCTCCATGGGTGTCCTGGTACTGCACCTTACTGAGACACGACTCTCTTGCACCTTATTGTATTTTTTCTTGGATTGGTGGACTCAAGGGAGCTGAGTATAAGGTACTTGCTGGCTGTCAGGGCTCCTTGCTGACGTACTTTTGAATACATACTATAATCACCATGATTCTAGTGTAGCTTTTTAAATTTAAAAGTGAATGAATATGTCTTCTGCATTTGTTACTAACAAACATCAGCAGAGACATCTGTAGCTGCTTGAACATTCAAACAAATAGGAACCATGATCTGAGGTGATAAAAAAAATGTAACTTTTTTATAAAATCTCCGTGTTTAACAACTTCATAAATCTCTCTAACTCTGATTACCCATTTGGGAAAAAACATTTGGACAAAACTTTAGGTTGATAAGCACTACATAAGTATTAGATACTATTACAACATTTATCGTCATTATTATTAATAAAACAACTGATGTTAAAAACTGACAAATACCCAGTTTTAGAGGTCCAATGTGTGACATTTTAAAGGATTTGGCTTCAGGGCAGTTGCTTAGCACTTCAAAATCTTGGCCCCAGTTTTCTCCCATCCCTGAATTTCAGTCATATCAACAATCTATGGTAATTATTGCAGCAGCTTCGGAGATAAAGCCTTGGCCCAGAGGAATTCATGACTCTGAATCATAGTAAATAATTTGCAAAGTTGAAAGGTGAATCCATCTCCTTCAACAGTTTTAATCATATTCTTCATTATGGAGATTGCTCCAGTGCCAAAAAGATGTTGTGTTTCTTTCCAGAACAGGAAAACATAATGATTTGCCCAGAAAGCATACAGCATACAGAGGGAAAGTTAAGTACAGTGGGGGAAAAAGCAAGCACACAAACAAAGTGATCAGGACAAGCATAGACTCAGGACATAACAGCTGTCACTTTATTGTGAAAAAAATGCACACCTCCCTTCTCAGTCCTTACCGGTTTTTCACTCCCTTGCCCTCCAAACAATTCCGTGGTTTCACACCTCTCCTCCCAGTACACAGCCCATACTCTCCACCCAAATACAGAAGTGACTGACAGGATAAAGAAAAGAGGAGTCTAAAAGCATGGTTTTGTCACCCAGTTTCTTGGAGATGTTCCAGTGCAGTTTAGCTTCATGAAAAGGATTTAAGACCTTGATTCAAAACAGTATTTAAAACTACTGCCTAGCACTATGGATGTCTTTTAAAGCATTGAGTCTTTGGGGATGGATTTAGAGGTTACATGGGATGATGCTGGTTGATGTTTGAAAAACCAGTTTCAGAATTTGCATTTTGTGAGTACTTCTACTATTCACCTACATTCACAGTATTTTCTGATGCTTTTCATCAGTAAATTCATTAGCTAGGGTGGCATTATGAAGCAAACAGAAAAAATCGTGAAGTTGCTATTAATGCCACCTAAGATTTTAACAAGTACTTTAGAATATTTTTCATTTTAGGCATGGCTAATTCATGAATTAACATTTGCTTTTTAGCTCATGAACAGTCAGGATGAAGAAGAAATGCCTAATACCCAAAGGCAGGATTTATAACAGTTTTTGGTTGTGAATGAGTATCAGTCCTATGGGGACACTCACTGAGAGTTGTTTATACTCACTGAAGTCAGAGTTTATGTTCAAGGTCTTTGAATCAAATTAACAATATATATAATATATAATATTAATAAATCATTCTAAGCAAGCAGTGTTCCAAAGTTTTACACATTCGAGTTTAATTTCACAAGATTCACTGCAACAACAAGCAAAGAGCAATCTTGATCATTCCAGACACTCAGAGACTAAAAATCTAATAACTGTCAATTCAGATAACCAAAGGAATGGAAGAATGGTTCTGCAGTCATTTCTTGTGACTGCTCTTACTGTCTTCAGAGGGTTGGGGTTTATTCCTGACTTGTGGTTTTCTTTGGCTTACATATTCTTTTTTTCTCAACTGCAGCTCTCCACCACTTTTTTAATCCTCCTCTGAGGAATTTAGTTTACGCTGATTATGAACTCACTTGCTCCCCCTCCTTCACATACGTAACAGCTTCCAGTCTCCAAAACCCAATTAGTATCTGCTGCTGTCCTCATAGATGTGTCCAAAACCAAACTCAGCAATAAGAACATTTGGCTCCCTGCATCTCCTGTCTGAATCATCTTTCCTTTATTTGCCAAGGAGCAGTGCCCATCTGCCTTTTGTCTCCTTTCTACCAACCTTCTGGCTTCACTTCTTCCTTTCCACTGCACCAATGTGGCCAGCTGGTTATGTCTGGCTGCTTTATTCCCCTCATCTCATCCCCTACACTCATTCCACATCACTGATTAATTTAATTCCCTACCATTCACTTGCTTCCATTAATCTCCTTTCCAATCTGCTGTACCATGACACCCTTGCTCTTGCCCTTGACCTTGTCTTTACAGAACAGTATTCCTTTATGGATCCGAAGCTGAGACCCATCTCTTTGATCACGGCTTGCTGCCCTCAGCAGTGCTCCTCTCTCTTCCCCATTCGTACTCACTCATTCCCTTCCTAACCACCCCTCTGGGCTTTCCTCTGGCTACTCCCCTCTGATGCATACCATCGTCCCTTTGCTCTCTGATTCATCTATCGAACACATGCACAGCTATGACTACTCCTCTAACCTTGGCTATGTCTCTGACAGCACTTGCCTTTGTTTTTTTTTTATTAATCTGTATTTTTTGGTAGTATTTGTCCACTGGATTTAAATGCTTGGACAGTAAGAGCATCAGGCACACAAACTAAGTGGTGTGTATTTCTCCTTCAGCTGGTTTACTCCCCTAATGAGTAGGGGAATGCTGACCAAAGGAATTCACTCCCATGCCACCATCTATAACATTTCGTTTTTCTTCAACCTCCTTTTCTCTGAGATCTGGCAGCAATGAGCCCATTTTTATCCATCTCAGCTATTTCATTTCTGTTTCTTATGGAACCCTCTCTTTACTTCCCGTGTCTCACTATTCAGGTATCCCATTCCAACTGTTTCTATCTAGTTTGCGTTGTTCATTACTGTTGCTGCTAATGAACACATTATCCTCCTCCACTTCTAACACTTCCTTCCCTTCAGTTCCCTCCTTGATTTTCTCCAAGATGTCTTAGCTCTCTCCCAGGGCTAAGTACGTGTGACGTCTGGATAAAAACTGGTTGAAAATATCATCACTTTGAAGATGATAATATTTGCGTACTCTCTGATTTTCATCCTCTAGTTTACTCTTCACTGAGTCTTCAGTTCTTTCTTTTTCTCTTTACCAGCATTATTTACCCGCATCTTCCCTATTGCCCTCCTATCAGACTCTTAAATCTGATTTGCTCCTTCTTTCCTTTTGCCACAGTTATGCTTTTCCATCCGGTCTACTTTATCTACTGAGAAAATTCTATGTATCTGCTTCCTAGGATCTTCTGCTTTCTCCTTCAGTTTCATCCATTTAAAAAAAAAAAAAGGAAAATTAAAAGAAAAGGCATCTGAAATGTCATCTTTACTTTCCTTCTTTCTGCCTTTACCCAACATATTTACAGTTTCTTTGTGTTTTGGTGTTGCTCAAGACAATAAAGCAGGGAATCTTGGGATCACTGAGGTTATGAAGTATGGTCTGTACTTACCCAATGCTACATAGTCACGAGGCACAATTTTGAACATAAGGTGTTCAGGCAAACAAATATTTGTCAGCATTAAAGAATAATAGCTATATGTAATGCATGCTGGTTCTGAACCATTAACTACTGAAAATATGATATGGCTACTGAGTTGAATGGGACAAAAATTCCTGAAGATTGTGCAAAGCCACTGATTTCAGCTGGACAAAATAAGAACAAATCGTTCCTAGAGAAGCAGTATGTCCCAATCACCTTAGTCCCGCTGAGCTCTGTGGCCTTGGGGAAGCCAGATGTTCCTATTATACAAACCTCATTTAAAGTTTAACATGACCCTCATTCAAATAATGTTATTTCTGGTAAGTGAAGGTTCGTTGTACAACATTTGTAGGTTTAGACAGAGAACAGGGTGTTCACTATATAAAACCAATGGAAAGCACAAAACAAGACAATTTATAATCTGATTTTTTCCAGCATTTGTGTTGCAGTGAATGCAATGATTCAGCTATTTCGATTACACCTCTTAGTCAAATTGCAATAAAATAAACATTCGATCTTTTTTTCTGTCAATATAACTCGAATTTTCATCCACAAATGTGTAGAGGCACAACCTTACCACACGGAAGTCTGCGCAGTAATTTAGCATTCCATCAATTTTTTTTCTGCCACTAATACTTTCCTTATTCTCTCAACCGGTATTCTAGCCAGAAAGCTTTCTATTGCTTCCATGTTGGTGCAGTCTCATGAGCAATAACTTAGAAAGTTTCTTTTTTTTTCCAACAAGGAAGATTTAACACAGGATGGGTTTTTTACCTGAGTCAAAAAGTGGGTTCTGTTTTCTACACTGTGCCAGATTTTCAGTGACCTGCAAAGGTCACATCAGACCTTCATTTCTGGACCTGGAATGAGGAAATGAGCACTGTCCCATTTAGAAGGGGTAGTAAAGCTAGAGCATACCAACAGTGAGACATACAGATTCTCTGGGGGTAGGGCTGTGCAAGTATCTTAAATGATTGTGCACTAGGTCATAAAGAAGCTTCAGTTTAGTTTATTCAGGTTTTAGTATCAGGAAGTTCCCTTTCCCAAGAATTTTTGTTAGTCCTTTGCTTCGTGTGGATGAAGGATCTTTTATGTCTAGTCTTCAGCAAATGCTGTGCTCACTTCTAAATATATTATTTGCTTTATCTCATTGTCACATAAAACAGAGGGAATAAAAGGAAATGTTATCTCTTCAAGAATTTATTTCAGTTATATCTGTATACACTGAAAGTTCTTTGCTGTGAATTTGTAGAGGTTTGTAATATCCATCTTATTTATAAGGAATGGAAACTAAAGTCTGTCCTTCCTGTTTGTGTTCAAGCATTACACAGGAATAATACACTTGTCTAATTTGTGATACACTTTCAGGGTAAACATCCTGCAGCAGCATTGCTAAAGGCAATGTCTGGGTTTCCTTTCATGAAGGCACAAGAGAAGGAAATGAAATGAAACATCCATTATCTGGTCTAAACCTGGAGGCTTGCTGCTCTGTAGAGCTTGGAGAGCCTCATCTCTTCACTATAAATACAAGTAGGGTGAATACTGGGTTTTGTTTGTTGATTTGTTTGGGTTTTTCTCTCACAGGAAGACAGCTTAGGAAAAGAAATCTTATTGTCCAAAGCCCAAGGACAACAACAAAAAATTTCTGGACCAAAGCTACTTAATTACTTACCGTCTATCAGACAAGCTGCTGTTCTGCACTTAGCATCATGCTTCGTTGTCTGACAGTACAGCTGGCTGGAGGCTGGAATAGAAGATCATTTTCCTTTGCTCAATTTCCTCATAAAAAGTGAAAGAATGGTGGTGATACACCAGAATTCACTGGGAAAATGCACTGCCAACACACGAGATCTCTCTCCAGTAGTTTTAAAAAGAGGAATGTGATTTGCCTCCCATGGAGATAAATCAGGACACCTTCAGTTTTTGGTATGATAGACTCCCGTTGATCTATGCTGCACCAATCATGAATAACTGAGAATGCTAAGGCAAAAAAAAAAAAGAACATTAAAAATGGTTGTATGTTATAAAACCACTTGAAAGAGCTAAGCAAGCTACAGTTAACAGGCGATTTATGAAGTATTCAGTCCAACAAAACACAAACCCAGAATGTTCAATCTCGTCCTACTTCCACTTTCACTGATATTAATGTCAAATTCACATCATCTGCAAATTTATGCATGGCTTTGCAGCGTACACCATTATTAAAACTTAGAACCGAGTGTACACTCCTGCATTTTGTTGAGAATCATGCTTGTGAATTTTGCTTTTCATCACTTTGCAAATAAGCAGAGATATAACTGTTGGATAATTTATTTGGAATTCAGGTTAATTCTATGATGCAAACATATTTCATAGTATTATTTCTGACAGATCGTTCAGCTCTCACAGTACTCACGTGTGACCTCAGTGACCAGCCACATTTCATTGTCATTAGTATTAAGTTGCACAAATAGTATAAAAGCGAGTAAATGTATACTTTTAGAGAGAAGGATTCATGCTGCTTTAGTAAGTATTATGTTTTACTAGTCTTTATTATACTATTTATAGTTTTAGGGTCCAGCTTTGTTTCCTTTGAAGTCAAACGTGAAACTCCTTTTCCTTTTAGGGTAAGCTGTATTGGATCAATAAATCAGTGTATTTTCTCCCTGCAGCCTTGAATTTATGAAGATCTGCTAGTTAATAAAAAAAAAAAAAAGAGTCATCTACTAACTGGTACAAGTCTGTTCAGTGACTGATTTAGTGTAGGTTTAGTAGCTTAGGCCACATTTGCAAAGCTGTTACAGAACAGTTTTCTGAGGCAGACTAAATAACAATGCTGCTTGAGTTTCTTCAGAAGGTCATTCAATCTGCTGCATCGCGGATGTTGTGCTCATTAAAGGCTTATACACATTCTACAAGCTGTTATCAAACTTTCTAGGGTCTCAGAGGCACTTGTATGAGTTTCCAAAAAAAAAACCAAACAAACAACTTTTTCCAGAGAAACCAACAACTTACTCACAGACCTCATTTAATATACAAGAAAGTACCTTCATACATATTCATAAATATTTGAGAAATGTCAAGAACAATCCAAAAAGGAAAGGGAATGTCTAGAGAAATGCTTTTAATAACTGTACAGCTCAAATGTACTGTAAGATCTTCTATATCAAGCAGCCCAGTGTTTTCATGGATCTTTTGGTGGGTCAGAGAGCTATAACTAAAATGTCACAACTAAGCACTTAATAAAAACCACAGCATGCTCACTTTATCACTGCAACCTGGATGTAGCAGATGATGCACAGGCATTTCTAAAGTAAAGCTTCGAAGTAGTTATGGGGAATGGACCTAGGAAAAAAAAAATATGTCCATAAGTTTTGCAAGAGTTTTCGGACTGTTAGGATCAGATGCTTCAGTTTCCTGCATGTATGTCAGATCAGGACCATGATTTCACTGTAAAGCACATGAAATATGGTGTTCAGATTCTGTTTTACCTTAGACCTGCTGACATTCCTTACTCTCAGAGACAAGGTCTCTGCAGAGCTGGAACGGACATCTGAATTCTGACTTTCTTTATAACTGTGTAAGACTCCTTCATTATCTGTAGTGCATTAGCACAAAATGTTTTATTTCAGACATTTCTGGAACAAGAACCCAAATAGAGCTCAGCATAAAAGCAGGGTGTGGGTACTTTTAAAGCAAATGCATGCTCCACAGAAGTTCTTTCTGATATGTGGCCATTTGCAGTGGCGTGAGACTGTTTCGCAGAAACATCTGATTGAACTTACCAACTACAAGGCTGCTATTGAGATTAACTGAAGAGTGAAAGATAATTAAACTAGTTATCTTTACAGAATAGCAATTAAAACTTAGGCGAATTTTACCTAAAGAGAGAATGAACTCCTTTCATTGAGGCATTTTTAAATCTAGTTTAAAATGAAATCACCATTATATATTAAATACTTACCCTTGCTGCAGAAATAATTGATGTACGGCTCTTAATTTGAATTCCAGCCACAAAAAAAGCCCTTCCCTCAATGTGGAAATCTTCTCACACACAAGTTAACTGGTCCTTTGGGAGGTGTAGGCTACAGCTCAAGTCAGCAGGGTTGCTAGATGCTGCTAATCCATTCACTGTTTACACTGTCTTGTCACATCTGTGGCTTCTTTCACTCCAGCTAAACTAACTTAAGGGACATTAAACTCAAATGTAACACTTTTGGATTTACTAGAGGGAGAGGTGAAGAAAGGAGATGCGGCTCCCTGGTTTGATGTTTGATGAAGCCAGAGGAGCTGCTGACACTCACTGAGGTGTGCCCCATCTCCTCCTTATGTCATAGCCTTGTTGATACATGCACTAAATTCTTCCAAATTGGTCTCCAGGCTCCTCTGGTGTATTGGCTGGGGTTTCATTCAGCTGCCACATGCAGGCATCAGGCATTTGAGATGTCCAGGATATTGGAGACACCCACGTGACCACAGACAGAACTCAGAGACTGGCAGGTATAACCCAGGGCCTATGAGACATTCATGCTCTTTGGGGCAGCAGCTGGAGGTGAGGTGGTACCCGTAGGACATATTCAAATGGCACTTGGTGGCTGTGTCTGAGGAACTGAATCAAACTCTTCGTTGTCTGTTGATGATAATGGAAGCTTAGATGCTTTGATTTAGATATCCAGACATTTTGATCTGTGGCTGACTCCCACCCTGATGGAGGTAACGCTTTCAATCCCCTCAGAAAGATTTGCTGGAGCCCATTTGTCAAACCTCAAAGATGTCTGAACAAATGGGTTAGCAGTTTTACAGACAATGATGAGAATTTCAGTGATATTATAATCTTGTAACAGCATGTTGTAATATTAGAGCATTTTTAATATTTCAAGTAATTAGTAAGTACCAAATGTTAGGGACTGCTGAGGCTGGATCCGGTGGATCACCGGAATAATGCAGGCAGTGGGGTAGCAGCTGCTGTAGTAGCTGCTGGCCGCTGCTGTGGGGAGGTCTGAATGCTCACAAGCAGTTTCAAGAAATGTTAATTACTCATCCACAGGAAGTATATCCCACAACATCCACAAAGACAACTTATTTTTCTTATTGCCCCCAACTTTTGCATGACTGCCCAGCTTCACCACAGGGTAAAGTCTCTTGTGCAGATGTTGGTGGAAGTGTCTGGTTGTGGTGGTTTCAGATGTTATTATTCCCAGTCTGGCCCCTCTGCTGGGGCTGATATCCTTGTACCTGCAGAAGAGAATATATGCTTAGACCTTGTCTCCTTCAGGTCAGAGTTTGGTATGTCATGTTAGCGTTAATCTGGTTTCAAAACTACTTTTGCTTTGAAGTAGATTTGCAACCATTGGGACTCACCTACTTGTGTATACAGGCTCCAGAAATACAGGGGGTTGGCCCAACGCCATTTTACTGTTTAAGCTACAAGGAAATGTGACACATTTAAGGTTCCTGGGAAATCACAAAGGTTTTGCATGAAGTTTCTGATCCACCACAAGGCACAGGTGTCCGAAAACCACAGAAGATCATGAGTGGCCTCTAAGTGGTGAACCACATTTTCCCTGGACAGGCCCCAGAACAACAGCCATGGAAGTCCCCAAGGACAAGAGCCAGTAACATCTGCTGAGTGACAGCAGACACAAGTTTACAGACAACTCAGCAGACACAGGAGTTTAACAATTCACTGCTGATTTGCAAGTGCAGGATGAATTCACAGCAAGTCTGCTTCCACGCTTCTGTAGTTCAAATGAAATATTTCACACGTCTCTAGGAATTACCCCTCCTGATGAAAAAGGGGTGAGGCATTTGGAAGTCGGTATAGAGAATGTGATAAACTTCAATTAAAATAAAATGACAGGAAAGATAAAACAAGGGGTTTTTTGCTTGTCTTTGAAGACGTTTTCCACTGGGCTGTAGAGAAAGGTTAAAGACCTTTTCTGAAATTATTTATTTGTGACTGCTCAATTGTTAAATTTGTGGACATTAGTGAGAATTATTTCTGTTGTGGAATGGATGCAGAATGTGATATATATGGTTGAAAAGGAAAAGAAAGTAAAAGACTATTGTTTTTCCAGAAAGAAAAAAGATAGATCCTTAGGTGGCCACATAATGGATCTAACGGAGGAAAGGAATTCCTGGAAATCATCATCATGGCTTGGCTTCGCGAACGAAGATCTGGGAAGGGCTTTTCCCACGCTCACTGCAAGCGAGGGGTGCACCCTTCAATCCTGCGTGGTGGATTTTTTAGGTGAGGCGCAGCGTGCACAGAACTGGCTCCACCCTTTACACCTGAGGTTCATCTGCCAGGGCCTAGCGAGCTTGAACGGTGATAGCGAAGTCCTCAGGTCGTAGGTTTGGTTAGAGTGTCCTTCTCTTAGATGATGGATGCCTTACAAGGCTAAACGAGCTCCATCTGCCCGGGTTTGCAGTCAGAGTTTTCCTTCTCCTAGGATGGCTGCCCGAAGGCTAGTGAGCCCATCCTGCCTGTGGACACACTTTGTCTGACCCTTCAGTTGAGACCTGTCTGGCTTGGGAGACCCCACCGGAGGCACATGCCACCACCAGCACAGCTCTCAACCTCACAAGGTCATGCAAGCTCCTTCCCCATGGCAAGGGGGTGCCCGTGAAAGAGTCGCTGCTCTACCTCCGGACATCACAGACCCGGGCACAGGGCGGCCGGGGCCTGCCAAGAACGGGAGTCCTGGAGGTCGGCTGGAAATCAGTGCGCAATAGAAAATAAAACTGTGCTTGCTCACTTACTTTTTACTTTCAAGTTTGCACCCAAAAAAGCCCTGGAGAGTAGAGTACAACTTAAAGATGCAGAGGGAAATGAAAATGAAAATTATGCTGATAACTTTTGAAATCCTAGCAAACTGAAGCAGGTTTTGTTGTCCAGGAAAGGCTTAGAGATAGTATGTATGGACATAATTATCATCTAATGTCTGCTAACAGACTAAAGAAGGCTTAGAAGCCCTATACTGTTGCTAACAGTAGGAAATTCTCATCGAGCTCAAGTGGTAAAGATCTCTGAATCTCGAACTAAATGTCCTGGGCTCTATTCCCATTTTTTCTTTGCCGACAATGTCTCATTTATGCAAAGGGGGCTATTTTCAATTCTTTCAAGAACTGAATGATACTGAATTGCTCAGAAGATATCCTCTTCAGCTCTTCTTGTTTAGAAAGGCAATGATTAGGATGCTATAGGGTCTCGATATGCACTAAAAAGAAAAGAATATTAGGGATTCTTTTGGACAAAAAGGTGTAGATGTCAACTCGCAAAAAACAGTTATCCACTAATTATTTATAAAATGTTTAAGAATTAATGATTTAACTGGTAGGCTATGCAGAACTCTGCAGCTTAGAGCAGGTTGTGACATTGAAGAAGATAAACGAGCTACAATATTTAGATTGAACAAAAAAGGACCATTATAATAATACACAAATGACCAAAGTACCGCATTTTCTAGTTAATGCCAAAACTGAGTTTCACAATGAACTGTTTGTTGGAACCTTAAAAATATAATTTAGCATATCTGAATAAATTAATTTCCACTATGTAGTTAAAAACAGAGAAACACGCGGCATAGATTATAGCCCCAAATGCTTGAATATTCTTGGCATGGAGGCTGCCAGGCAACTTTTGTACCAGCTGGAAGTGTGAGGACCCAGCTGGCTTGGCAGTAGCCACCATATTGTGCTTGGGCTGGCAGATGGCCATTTGACATTCTTCAAGGGTCCATGCTCCTCCTGTCTGCATGTCTGCAGCACCAACAGCCCAAGACTACTTTTAGGAGGAGGGGGCAGATCATTCGCAGCAGTGTCAATCACATTGGCACATGACAGCAGGGTGCAAAAGACATGAGGGACTGGCATTCCCGAAATAGGATGAATGATGATGCCGGTGGAGGTCTGAGAGCAGATTTTTGGGGTGCTTCAGCATTGAAATTTCCATCTTGGGACTGTGAAGGGGTGATGAGATTTCAAGGTCTGCTGCCACTGTGAAGGAAGGGGAAACTGGAAAAATTCATGCAATTTTTGCAAAACTTTGCACACATTAATGTAGGATGCAAACAAAGGAAATATAACAATTATAATAATTTATGTGTTTTTAATACCTTTTAATCTAAGAATTACGGGACTATTAACACATCACAGTAAGCTCCTACAGCCTCTACCTGGCTTCTGGTCAAGGAGGGAAGGCAGCTATACTAATAAACAGACATATCACCTTCTCTGATTTCTGCAAGTGGAGGAAAGGCAAGTCCCAAATTAGAAAAATAGGCACCCCCAGGAGCCCTGGGTCCTTCAGAGGTTTAGCTGTAAACAGAAAAATGACACAAAATGGGTCACCCTTTGCTAGACACTGAAGGATCTACAGGGAGATCACCACCAAAACACAAATCTGCATGAAATCAAGTATTGTTGGCTCTGTGTGTCAAACAGTTCCAGTTTTTTTGTTCTCCATGTTCCTATGGCAAAGAGGAGTGCCTTCCCAGTGCTTCCCCAAGGCTGAAGACTCTCTTTCCAGGAAATTAAAACCAATCCAGTTGCAGTGATCCAAGTCTGGGTTTAATCCCCTCCCTGTTTATTCCCCAGCACACTTGCTCTGTCACCAGTATAGTGATCAGCTTCTTCTAGCTCCTCCCCATACAGCACATCCAGCAGTGGCTGAGAGGTGGGTGGCTTTTCATGGGCGTTGGTGAGAGCTGGTGGAGCAGTGAACAACCCTGGAGTCAATGGGGATTTAATTCCACCCAGTGGGGAGGTGGCAGGATATCCCCATGTGTCCCTTCCCACACAGGCTGTGACATGATCTCTTCCAAGCAGCCCCATCTGCAGTCTGTGCTGCTTCAGGGGAAACCACAGACCACCGAAAGGCAGAGCTCTGCAGAAAAGCTCTCCTTGAGAAGGTTTTCGTGGTTTGTTTGCTGGTGTGGGTGCTTTGATCTTCAGGAGGAGTGTTATCAGAGCTCATAACCTCCTTCTCCTCCCACAAACCCTGAACAGATGACTGAGGTATAGATATTTGTACCGTGATAATGCCAGAGCCTTGTCTACTCCACATTGTAGAGAAACAGCACTGAAGGTGGTGAAACCCTCCCTACTCATATGAGTGAAAGACCTGTTTAATTGCTTCAGGCCATGGATGAAACACTGTGTTATCTGAATACACGCATAGTCCAAAATAAAGCATTTCAGCCACTAATTCCCACAGGAGAGAGAATTTTTTTCCCCACTGTTTATATATTAATGTGTCCAGCACAAAATCCAGAGGTTGGATTCATTAAATTGAAAACAAAATACTTTCTCAAGGATAAGTAAGCAATGCTTTCACACAGACTGAAATTCTATTTTTAAATTGGACTCAAATTTATCTGTCTTTGACTTTCAATGAGATTTAAGTACCTGCACCTGAAAACAGATATTTGGCTTCAGCGCTGGGGCCCCCAACATGAGAAGGACATGGACATGTTGGAGCGAGTCTAGAGGAAGGCCACGAAGCTCAGAGGGCTGGAGCACCTGCCCTATGAGGACAGACTGAGAGAGTTGGGGTTGTTCAGCCTGGAGAAGAGAAGACTCTGGAGAGACCTTATAGTGGCCTTCCAGCACTTAAAGGGGGTCTACAGGAAAGCTGGAGAGGGACTTTTTACATGGGTGTGTAGTGATAAGACAAGGGGTAATGGCTTTAGACTGAAAAAGGGTGGTTTTAGACTAGATGTAAGGAAGAAGTTCTTCGCTATGAGTGTGGTGAGGCACTGGCACAGGGTGCCCAGAGAAGTTGTGGATGCTCCCTCCCTGGATATGTTCAAGGCCAGGTTGGATGGGACTTGGAGCAACCTGTTCTAGTGCAAGATGTCTCTGCCCATGACAGGGAAGTTGGGGCTAGATGATATTTGAGGTCCCTTCTGACCCAAACTGCTCTACAATTTTTTTAATTCATTTAGTCACTGCTGAAAATTGTATCCCATCTGCTGGAGAATCTGACTCGTAAAGTCTTTTATTTTAGATGTTCATATTAACCAAATATTTCTCACGTGTCAGAGTTTCCTTGCACAATGCCTTCAAAATTGTAACGCAGAGTGAACAAAGACATCATATTTTCCATATATAATTTGTGCTTTGCATAGTTGGGAGGACTAACATAGGCTTCCATTCCTGTAAGCATACCTTGGGACCTGCAAAACTACTTGCTAATCATCAGCGAACAGTTTTGTAGCACTGAAACCATGTGGCCTTCCTAGACCAGGACTGTGTCTGTATAGGATTTGATAGTGTAGGTGCTGCTGCAAGCCAAGGTGTCCAGCTGGGACCACAGCTGGCTTGTGCCCTGCCATTGGGCATGCAGGTATGCGTTTTGCAGCAAATAGGTCTGCTGAGGGGTCTAACATTATGATTAGTTACAGATAAGAGAGGGTAGAAAAATAGCTATAAACTCCCCTTTTAAAGTAATACAGAGTTGCACTGACTTTGTACATTTAAGTATCCCTGAATTAATTGGAAGGAGTCCTGCTGTACCTCCGTGTGATCATCAAATTAGGTTTTGTGCTTGTATAAGTGCTGTATCTTAATATCCACCACATGGATCTGCAGTGCTTTCGCATGTTAGCTCAAGTGTATCACACTGTGATTATAATGAAGTCAATGGGAGAGTTAGTTGCCTTGGAATTAAATAAAAAATAAAAGGATTGTGCACCATGTAAAATAAACAGAAATGTAGGCTTCTTTAGCTCCCACTGCATTGCATCATAATTAAAATATTTTGTTTTAAAATTGGAAGTTGTAGCCGTTACAAATGCCTTTCATCTGAGGTTCAGTGGTAAGCTTCTCCTCTCATGTTACGTCTGAATTATAGAGGCATAAAAGAAGAATTAGACCTTGATATTTCAATGCACCACAAAGCCCAAAGTGCAAAAACCCTGATCTCTACATTATGTTGAAGTGTAGGGGGACTGATCTGCTGCTTTCTTCTCTGCTTTTATAAGCAAGTTACTCTATATGTGTAGGTTCTGTGTATTTATTAAATTAATTTTCTTGAATTGAGGATTACGAGCTCCAGCAAGATCAACCAAGGGTCCAGCAAGGGTTGTGGGGACCAGTCAGGAGCACCCCCATCCCTTCAAAGCTGTCCATGAGAGAAGGCTATAATTACAAGGCAAGTGCCTGCAAAGGTCAGGGAACTGCTGCCTGCATTAGTTGTGCATTTTCCCGGGTTCCTTCAACACCAGCAAGTCAGAGTAAACATTGTCAGTCGGTGATTATTGCCTCTTCTCACTTTTCCACCTGGACAGACCGGTGCTACTGCTTATAGAGGAGCAGAAGAAAGGCAGATGAGCCAGAGGGGATTCAGACATGCACCTAGAAGAGTTTTCTAGGTAGCAAAACAAATTAGGCCCTAAAGCAAACAGATTTCTGAGAGCTTTTAACTGGTGGTGCTGCCAGACAGCAGTTACCTGCATTTTCAGTCATCTAAATGCCCTCGAAGGCATGGCCCGGGGCACAGATCTTCTGTTTCAGTAAGTTGTCAGGCCACCAAGGCAATGATGCTCTGAAGACAGCCTGAAAACAACTTGAGGCAAAAGTGCCTTAGAAGTAGGGGATAAAGTCTTAAAGCTAAGCCCAAATCTTGTCTTTTTGCTGACAGGATTTCTTCAGTAAAACAGTTCATTTCTTTACATAGATTGATCATTTAGGAATTTTACTCCCCTGGCTCCCTTTGCCTGACAGATTGAATGAATCCTGCTACAAAGATCCTTATCCGCTGTCAGATAAATAGCTTGATTAAAGTGGTATTGTTTTCAACTCCCTTCCCATAGGCAGCTGACCATTTGCTGTCCATGTTCTCCCTTTGCAGGCTCTGGAGCCATCTCATTTATTGCTGCATTCTGATCTCCTGCTCACAGGCCAGGCTAATTGTTTCTACAGACATCACCCTCTACTTCCACTCCGTGCAGGTTTTTGAAACAGCAAAATAAAGTTAACAAATTGCAAAACACTTAGTGATGTTAATGTTTAAGCAAGTTCTTATTTGTGTTGAAATTTATGAAAGTTCATATGAAAGATTCATAAATTTGTCTCACACTCGCTCATGGGAAGCCACGCTGGCAAGTAAATCTAATGCCTTGTTTATATCATAACAAAAAAGCTCGGATGCTTTTCTCATGGCATGACGATCTCAATTTACGTTTCTGCTGAAAGACTATTGTAGCATTCTGTATGCAGATAGGAACTCCTAACATAAATATCTAATGGGGCTTTAATGCACTAACATTCTACAATAACAAGATCAAAAGACTTTGTACTACAGTCTGAGCATCACTGCTTAAAATATAATCTCCTGATTTAATCGTATTTCCAGCATAAACAGTTTCTTGAAAGGTAGGTATATGAGTGCTTGACACATCACATTCTTATTATACAAAAAAGAAGAACAAATGATTAGTTTTTCAAAGTTTGCAGGGACAAAGTTATTTAGAAGTCCTGCTAAGCAAAATTTTATTATCAGCTTGTTTCACTATACACAGTCACAGTAAAACTGACGTGCCCTAAAACAATATTTCTTTCTTTTCATATTTTGATTCAGTTTCTTCTCAAATTTTTAATCTCCATTCAAATAAAGGCTAAAAATGAGCTAGCAAAGCAGCCTTGAGATAGATTTCTTCCACCACCTAAGGTACAGCACGGTTTTAGGAGACTGATGTCAGCACATTTGTAAACAAAATTTCACTTGCAAAATAGAAGAGAGACAGAACAGTGACTGCCAGGAGAGCGTAAGCTCTGACTCATGCAGTCTTTACTCAGATGAATTTAGGTAGGCTAGAAGCACCTCATTCCAATCTGAGCTATAAAAATATTTTTCATATTTGACTGGAGCATGGAAAACTTTGGGGGCCATGCAGAGCTAGAGCTGCTCCTTAGCGCTGGTGTTCCGAGGTCTTCAGATAAGGAGTGATCCCTGAAATTACTGATGTCTTCTGAAATAAATTCAGTGGCCGTTGTACAGGCTCAAGCAGCCATTTCTGGCTCCTGAAATGGTATATTGTGGATATGTGCTGAAATCTTTAGTGTGCCAAATTTTCACAACATATACGGTCAGCACAATCAAGTACAGGAATATTAGCTGTTAGGATATGCCTGCTTCTTCCATGGCTTAAGGATAAGCATCTTCCTTCTTAGCTCTCTAGAGATGCAAATCATTTAAAGGACAAGGAAGATGGTAAAGCAATAGATGTTCCGCCTATCCTGGTCCTCTCACTGTCTGTGTGTGCAGGTTTTGCCTAGGGTAGGGTTATTTTCTTCATAGTAGCCAGTATAGGGCTGCGTTTTGGAGTTGTGCTGGAAACAGTGTTGATAACACAGGGATGGTTTTGTTATTGCTGAGCAGTGCTTACACAGAGTCAAGGCCTTTTATGCTTCCCCCACCACCCTACCAGTGAGTAGGCTCAGGTGCACAAGAAATTGGGAGGGGATGCCACTAGGACAGCTGATCCCAGCTGACCAAAGGTATTTTCCATACCAGATGACATCATGCTCAGCATATAAAACTGGGGAAGAAGAAGGAAGGCGAGATATTTGGACGGATGGCATTTGTCTTCCCGAGTAAATATTACACACGATGGAGCCCTGCTTTCCTGGAGATGGCTGCCGGCCGATGGGAAGTGATGAATTAATTCCTCATTTTGCTTTGCTTGCATGTGTGGCTTTTTCTTTACCTATTAAATTGTCTTCATTGCAACTCATGAGTTTTTTTGCTCTCCTGAATTCCACTGGGGGTAGTGAGCAGCTGTGTGGTGCTTAGTTGCCAGCTGGGGTTAAACCACAACATTGCATTGGCTGGATGGACACAGAAGTGGGCATGATACCAGCCTAAGGACAGGTTACTCATGTTTTCTCCACCTGCCAAAGAGTTCTAGAGGCTGCTGTGTCTTAGCCAAAAAATCAGTTCTACAAGACAGATGCTGAATAGACATTCAAGAGGTCTTATGCTCTCACAGAAATGAGTAAGGTGTATGGTCTCAGGTCCTTGAGTTTATCTGTTGCCTTCACGGGTGACTGGAGCAACCTAGGGGAAGAGGGGCTGACACAGTGATTTGTGGTACGGACATAAATCAGCATTTACCTGGGCTTTGTTTTTGTTTTGCTTGAAAGCTGTGAGAGAGATGACCTTTGAGCTGTGAATCTCCCAAAGGTGCTTCTTTGCTTCCATAAAAAATTTCTCCTGAATGCAGCACCATTCCCTACTGTTAGACTTTTTCATACTGTTTCAGGTCCTATTTAAATAATCTCATCACAGAGATCTCCTTTTAACCATTTGTCAGACACAGATGCAACCTTGCTGGCAAATCAGAGATAGCAGAGGTCAGCCTCATTAGGGAATATATTGGACATGGTTTGTGGTTAGACTGCCTGACATGAGTCCTCTTTCCAGCCTGTAATTCTGCAAGTGTAATTATTATATAAGATAAAGAATGAAAGCAAAGATCATTTGTGATGTAACGTGGGGATTTATCTGTATAAGACGAGGCTGACAAGTACATGTACATATACATGTGCGTGTATGTGTATATGTGCATTTACATACACATGTACACATGTATTAATAAATATAAACTTATGCCTGTGTGTGTATCTCCTGTCCAAGTAAGTTAAAGATGATTATCAATACAGGCAGAAAGAAACAAAAGGCAAGATTAACACCAAGGCCCTTGATATGACCAACAGGGTAGGAACTTCATGGTAGTCAGTATTTGGTATCTAATGAAAAGTGTTCGAGTACGACTCTGCTGGAAAGCCGTTGAAGGAAGCCGGCCAGATATTAGGTAACTCAGGACTGCTCTGGAAATCAAAACAAAGTTGCAGGGCCATTAGCTCAGTGCTGTGCTTTTGGCAGAGGAAAGGACTGTGGAGAAGGGGCCTCCAAGCCTTCTAAGTGGATTTTTTCCTGCCTCATCAATTCCAGTGAGGACATACGTTATCAGGGGAAAGCACTACCATACAGCCCGTCCTGTCACCAGAGGGAGTCGGGGCATTTTGCCTGCTTCGCCTGTTCGGCCGTGACTGTTTGCTGTAAGTCCGTGTGGTGCATCTTCCGCAGATGGTGGGCATGACGGTACCACTCCTGCCTCTGGTGAGGTGGGCACAGGAGTGACCTCTTCTGTTTCCACTCCTTTATTAGCCACTAGAGGGCACAGATGCTCAGGACTTGGGCTCACCTCTCTGTCCTCCTCAAGAAACTTCCCCAAAGAAGCCATCGAGACAGGGCCAGGCTCTTCCCTCCAGCTGCACGATCAGCCTTTGGTCTTCTCATCTTCTCATTCCACGTTTGGCTTCCCCCTGAGATACGCTTTTTCCGCTGGTGGCCATATAACATTTCCAAACTGCTGCAGACATGAAGCTAATGAACTGCATTCAGGGACAGTCTTGCTGTCAGGAGTAGCGTGTTGGCCACTTTGGCTCTTGCTGGAAGCTTTTTGCCAGCTGAGCTGAAATCACAGCTGCGCTGGCTTTAGGAACTCCAAGTCTGTAAACATCCCCACGCTCTTTTGGGGTTGGAAGTCGGCTAGTGAAACAGCAGGGAGTTTGTCTTTAAATCAGCTGACAGATTACCTCTGCTGTTTCATGGCTTTGCTACCTGGTGGTGGCATTTCTCCTTGCAGAGGTCTACATTTTGTGCAGGGCAGAGCAAAGCCTGCCTCTTTGCAGTCCCCGTGCCTTACACGCCACTCTGATTGCAAAAGACTGAAAAGAAGTGAACCAACAGACATGGACATTATCAGAAACAGTAATAAAAAAAAGCAGCTTTCGTCGTTTCAGGGTGGTTATTTGGGATGTACTTTTTTTGTTAGTACTGAGGTAGTGCTGCTAGGTTTCCCTCAGTATTTTTATCGTATTCTGATGAATTATACCGAATAAACAGAAACAGCCACAATCTGAGCACTCAGGAAATTTTCAGAAATTACAGGTCTAATTCTGTAGCACAGTGGGAGCTTATTTAAGTGAGTGGTGAGATTTCCAGCAGCAGCAGCAACTTGTTACTGATATACAAGGCTCTTGCTCAGTTTGAGTGACAGCAATTCCTCTTTTTCTCTTTGAAACATTAAAGGCTTGTCTGCGTAGGTAGTTTATGATTCTACAAATTCTGTTGTTTTGCTATAAAAAGTGGCCTGTCCCTAGTAGCCCCTAACTTTGATGTGACTGGAGACTTATACGACAACAGTATCTATGTGGCCTCATCTTCATTCCCTCATCTTTGGTGGTCCCCTAGCTGCCGCCTTCTCACTTTATGCCCTGTCCCAGCTAGTTGCTTTTAACTAACAACATGTTGCACCCTGCTTAAATGCTGATGCCCTTCTCTGAGCTCACAAGCTCCCCAAGCCCTCTCCTCTCCTGAGCCCTGCTGTACAGCCAAGGAACACCGGGAATGGGATCCAGGGTAGGACGGTGAGGTGTGAGATGACTGGATGTAGTGCTCCTGTTGCCTGACTAAAAGAGCAGCATGTTCCCAGTACTCTGGCACAGACACTGACTCAAAGTGAAATGCAGTGGCTTTCACCTGCTTTCTGCTATATATCTTCCTGCACACCACAGGGATGATGCCACTGTGCATATTTGTGGCGTGCACCTTGTCAAGTGCCAGATTCTCTCATTTAGTCTGCATAAGACCTTTTGGTCAATCATCCAAAAGAGGTACCAATCCCAAGAAGCTGATTTTGAGAATAAATGGGAGAAAACACTGGAAAAGTCACTCTGTGTGAAGCTGGTTAAGAATCTTCCAGAACTAGCTCTACTGGTGCTTTAATTTAGAATTACTGTTACCTAAAGAAGTCACCGTGACACTGACCTAGCCTGGGCAGGAGGCCAAATCGTTTATCCAGTGTCCTTGGCAGGACAGTTTTTCTTCTGGTTGTGAGTGACTGTTGGACATACCAAGATGTCTTTGCTGTGTGTTACCTGTCCTGTTTAAATTATCCTCTGATAGCAGGACACAGAAAGGCAGTGAACATATTCGCTGCTCCAGAGCCTGAAATTTCTCTTTTGAATGAAGGACTTTGTAGTAAGAGTGATTCTGTAGCCATTCATTCTCCTGAGGAACAGGCACATGAACATTGTGCTGGGGACTGTGGGAGGATCTTCACAAGAGAGTGGGGGGCTGTATCCAGCCATTCTGCTATCAGGACATTGGCACAGTGCGGTTCTGTCAGCCATCTCAAGACTTGGCATGTAAGACTGTTCCAAACTGGCAAAAACAACTGGGGGGTCCTGTTTTGAAACAGAGCAATTGTGTTGATTTATAGCTTTGGGAAAACTGAGTGAAATCATTTGAATTGGTCAGGAACTTTGTATTTAAACAGCCCTTTTTTCTTTTCTTTTTCTTGTTCTGTTGGGGGTTTTTTTAGCTTTTTGGAAACCACTGATTTGTTGAAAGCAAAATGTTTTGTGAAATGGGTGGGTTTTGGCAAAGTGACAAAACTCACGCGGAGTTCTGAGGAAACCCCTCCTGCCAGGAAATCAACTGCCATCAGAAAATTATTTGGTTTCTTGACAGTTCACTTGGCTCATTGTCAAGGTGCACAGCTCCAGAGCAGCCCTATGCACTGACTGGCCTTCGTCAAAATGCAGGGTTAGGCTAGTACCACTATACAGGATCTCAGCTTCCAGCTTGGGGACATCGTGGTTTCCAGATTCCCTGGATGAGGAAGCTGTAAGCTCAGGGAACTGAAAATCTCAGCTCCATGTTGATCGCAGAAGTTCTCTTTGAAATATATGAACATAATAACTGCTGTTGTAAAATCCATGTAGACCAAGTGGCTGCCAACAGATCTCCTCAGCCTCGTGGAGAATGCATCTTTGCAGTCTATTGGCAAAACAAACAAAGAAACAAACAAATAAAATACAAAATAAAGTGACTTCTGGTAAAGCCATTTCTAGGGGTAGTGTAGGGCTCTGAAGTGGAAGTGTCACTGCAATGGTCTTTTCAATGTTTGCCACAACAATGAGATCACTGTGTCTTTGGCAGAGATAGGCTTATGAAAAAGTTTTCTAAGGTTTGTAGGTGGAATAAAGGACCCATTTACAACCCTCCATGGGAAGAAGAAGTAGGTTAAACAGCACAGGGTATGAAATTTCCTCTGGGACAAGAGGCTACTCTTTTAAGGGCTTAAATGGGACTCAGATGGTATAGTACAATCACCTTCCTTCTAGGGATGAGCATGATCCCCAGCACTTCTCAGGCGATTCATTGCAAGGGTTTGCCTGAACGGCAGAATCACCCTGTGATTTTATCAAGGTCTGGCAAGCCAGGGGTGCAATAGCAGTAAAATTGACGCAAAGCGTATTGCCATTGCCAGTGTTTCTAAAGCATTTGAACCCCGTTGTTATGGTAAGATAACATTCAGGCTGCTGCATTTCCTTGGCCATTGTCCTCCCTGGCAGGCAGATTACAGCAATTCAGGCACCTTTGTTTTGCTGGGTAGAACTGCTCCTATTGAGAGCTTTGCCTAATCTCAGGTACTCATCAAAAAAGGAATGAATTTGGACTCAAGCTAATTTGGGTTATCTTGGGGAAAATACATAGACACAAAGAGGCAAGCCCGTGGAAGGGATGATCATGTCTCTTTGTCATGCCTTCTCAGCTGTGAAAGGAGAATGAGTGCCTGCAGCAATGCAAATTATTTGTTGCCTAATTCCCGCTGAAATCCCTTTATTTTCCTTTGAGGTTGAGGTTGCTTCTGATGAGAACTTGAATAAAAAATTGAAAAATATTCTACTAAGTCGATGATCAGCCATATTTCCTACTGGGTTTTCTTTGCTCCACCTCTTCATAGAACATTATGTCATGTATAGTAATAATCTTTTTCCAGCTGACCTATATACAGTGTAGCATGATTAATTTCATGACAGTATTTATGGCATAATATAAAAGTTGCATAGGAGCCAGGAATGGGGAAACACTTGGAACAAAGTCAAATACAGCCAGATTAAGCATCTGAATGTCCAGCTCAATTTTGCAGCCCTCATTCAAGTGAAATTCCCTTTGGATGGCAATTTAGGCTGAATGAATTGCAAAATGGGAAGCTTTAATTAGACTTCTGTAGATTGGAATCGATCTCTAACAGGTTTTGTTTGTAAATGGAAAACCTTCACTATTGTAGGTGTAGAGACAGCCTTTGTGAAGTCTGGCATTTGCAGACAAATCTTGCTTTGACATTTCCTTACTATGCAAAATGGTTTGTAGTTTTTCCCCTGTCTGGTTTCTTGAAACAGTGAAATAATCCAAAGTGGCATTGTTAAATTCAGCTAGATTGGCCTGCCAGAGACTCTTTTCCAGAAGTAACTTCGGCTGATTCACAAGTAATTGCATTGACTGGAATGTTTAAAATCAGAGAAATCAGGGAAGTGGAAAAATTCCTTAAAATTAGGATATTCCAACCTGTAAAGCAGGACCTGGCATGATGAACTCACAGATTTGAACTGAGTGCTTTATTGGCAGTGCAAGAACTTGTTCCATGATCAGTTAAACCAATGAAGCTTGGCACCCCCTGAATTTGTCTTATGATTGCTTTTTTGTCTAGTTTCTAGTGTCTTATAAGGGCTCAAATATTCATAAAAGTTATTTCTGAAGTCTCCATTATCAAACAGCAGAAGGGATCCCACTACAGCACTGATAGTCTCTCTCTCCCCTAAGCAGATACTGGTGTTTTGAAACCTGTAAGGACTCAGAAAAGTTTAATCCTTTACCCTGTTGTTAGATGTGATTGAATTGGCTTACAAGTGGAAAACATATTTGGAAGATCACACAGAATATCATCACCTCCCTGCTCCTCAAGACATATCACACTGCATAGCTATCCAGATTGTCTTTTTTCATGAAATTATGCTAAAAAAAGTTCCAACTACAGACCATTAGTGTGATACCATATTGGTCAAGATAGTAGAAACTATGACAAGGATTTGCAAATTACAAGCTGAAAACTGAGGTAAAGATACTCCTGAAAACTACCTCATTTAAATTTGAACTCCAAAAAATAATAATATCTTTAAAATGTTAAAGGAAGGATTTCTGTCTGAGACAGCAATACAGTACAGTATTACTAACATTGAATAAGGAAAACCCTCCAAGATTTACCACGGTGTTTTGTGCAGAGATCCTGGTACACATCTACATTCCACTTGATTAGGAGCTAGTTGTGATAACACCAAGCATTGATATAAATATAGGGCATTAGCCATATTAAATTAACCTTTTACACATCATCTGGGGTGTTGTTAATAAAAAAAGTTTGCACACATAAGAAGAGAGCAAGCATAACTGACATTTAAATGAATGAATAAGGGTTAAAAGATGATTTATTGCCTATCAGTGGTTGATATCAGTGTAGTTCTCCTGCTAGAATTCGCAGGATCATAGTAATTTTGCAAAATAAATGAGAATGTATTTTGGGAAGATCTGTCACATCAGAATCCTCCATTTAATAGTAAGAAATACCTAAATATCAGTTAACTAGTGCATAAATAAGAAAAGTTGAGTTCTGAATATCACCATCTTTACAATAGCTCTTTTAGCTGGTTTTATGTGGTAGTTGAATTTAAGATTGTTTAAATTAAATGCCATGTTTTATTAATTAAGTGTAACAATATTTATCTTAATTATCTCTGGAATGGGTTGGAGGGCTTACACATTGTTGAGTAGAACACACACAGACTCAAACTCGAACAAAAAGGAAATGTTCATTTAATGAAGAAGTTTGTATCGTAGCACTTCATCATCGGCCGCAATGTAATTGTCTACAGAGCTACTGTGTTAACTACGCATTGACATAGCACCCATCTTTGTCTTCTGTTCATGCCCCTCTCTCTCAGAAGACAGATAGATGGATGGTATCTGTAGTCTCATCTGATCATACTTGCATGAGAAACCCACCAAGACAATATGATATTTGCAGTAGATGCATTCTGTGGGAAAAGGTCTCATGCATTAGCTCTAAAAAGGCAGGGGAGGTGTTCCTTTGCAATGGTATGTGTACACTGGTGGCCTAACTGGTTACTGTAGGACTTTCAGAATTCATTACTTGCCTCAGTATTACAGAAGCTATAAAGGGTATAAAAGCTATGGAGGGGACAAAACAGAATAGCTGAAACCAGACTGCTGCTTTGCAAAGTGCCTGAGAACTTTAAAAGACATTGGCAAGACAGGAGAAAGACTACGCCCAATGGAGATCAAAAGCAGTGCAATAACTTACAAAGGGAACTCCTACGAGAGAGCCTGTAAAATTGGTTGTGGGAATAACGCTCCTTTTGGTCATACAACTGGGTGTCTGAGAGAGCTGGGACAGCCATGAAGGAATGTAGAATGCATGCTGAGTTTTTTAACACACTTTTTTCTCTATGAAGTTTAATCTTGTGGTTAAGCTAAACAATATTTCAGTGTGCTTTGTCCCTGGTTTTCACACAAATTCTCAGAAAGGAGGTGCAGATGGTGTCTGAACTTGGTTAGGGCTACTGAGTTCACAGAGCTTGGTCTAAGAACAGACAACATGGTGGATTTCACCCCTACCAGTACTGTACCTAGAAGAGGGAGGTATAGGAAGGCCTTTTGCGCCACCACTGATACATTGACACATTGGTGGCAAGTATTGCTGGTAATGTGTTTTCTCACTATCTGTTTTTCTCAATTGAAAGTTCAGTGCTTGTGAGCTTTTCACTAAAAGGAAAAGTTATTGACATGCACTTGAAATATAGAAGATGCTATTTTTAAAATGGTGATCCTGTTGTATATATCTGAATTATTTAATAGATCACATCTCTTGATATTCTTTGGCTTAATTTTTTCTGTCATACTAAAATAAACGAGGGCAATAATGATTATTTTCTTCAAGCAAAACCCAGGAGATCTCTCAAGGTCTCTACTCTCATAGTTTTTCAATCCACTTGACTCTGGGTGCTAACTTTAATCATATCTTTCTTCTGTTTGTTTTTTCTAGCTTAGTCGATGTGTACATCACCTTTAAGGCCATCATAAACTCCAGCATATAATCATAATGTATGATCATAATACATCATAATGTATGGATCCCTCAGATGGGAGGTGGCAGTTAGGGCTGGAAGCTCCTTAGACCAAGGGAAGAGCTGAGCTTACCTTTAGGCAAATGCCTAACTCCAGAGAATAATAGGAAGCTGTGAACGTTGCTCCCATGGCAGTATGCAAACTACCTCAGTATTCCTTGCATTTCTCTTGGCTTGTTCAAAGAGATTCCCACTCAGCTTGCTGGCTTTTATAGACATTTACGGTACATGACCGAGGCCTAGATTCATCCCACCTTATTTTATCCCTTTGACAGTGGAATTTACATTAAGAAACTAATGACCGTACAATTCAGAGGGGCGACGTGTGGATTCAGCACATGTAAGTTCTTTGTCAATCTCTGAAAGAGTTTTGCCTCTTTCCATTAATTACGGAGAGGGTTTGCGGTAAGAAGCCTTGAAATCTAGGTGGTTTGGTTACATTACCAAAGTTGTGTGGAACAAATCTTTAAAGGCATGCCTAAATTTGGAGCGTGTCTATGCTCAATACTGCAATCTCCAGATATTCTGTTTCTCCTCAGAAACTTGTAATTTCTTTGCTGAACTTCTGGGTTTCTATAGAATCTGGATTAATATCAAAGAATCACTTCATATGCCTAAACATCCAGTGCCATGTGAGATGTCATAGTGTGTCCAGTATAAAGACGGCAGACCTAAGGCAACAACTGTGCCTTTCCAGAGAAGCAGATGAAGGCCATGAAAAGTACCTTATGACCTTATGACACTTCTTTTTTGGTACCAGAATTCATCCCCTCTATTATGAAGTGAATTTATAAGAAAGAGAAGGAGCTAGTTACATTACTTCCAACTTTGGCACCTCTAAATATCATAGCTCATGTGTTATCCCTGGCATTGGATAACAAATACAGAAGACATCTTTCACTGAGGACTTCCAGCTTCTGTAGGTGCATGGTGGTCTGTATTAACCCACCTCTATAGACTAAATTGCATGTTTGAACAGATGCAGGTCCTGGAAAGCTGCTGTCTATTAAAAACATGTAATAATAGTTTTCCTGAGCTCCCTCTGTGATACCATAGGTCATCAAAATATTTCCTTAGAACAAAAAATAGTCATCTTTTTTGTAAAGAACTTCTTGACAGAAACACTACCTCATCAAACCATCTTGCACCAGTATGCTTCCTTTCTCTTCCTTTGAGCAATATTTCACCGTCAGATGTAAAACAGATGTTGTGAATTAAGATAATCATCTACCGAGTCTGAAAAAAGCAACACAGAAAAAAGCAATACGGAAAAAAGCAACAGTTCTCTATTTGTAGCTAGAGATAGCTGAGAGGGCTGGAAAGACCAACTGACTGGCAGCAAGAGGAGCTGCCAGAGCGAACTACCAAGCATTTAACATTCCCTCTTCTTTCCTTCTCAGTCACTGTAGTTCAGTAACCTTGGGTGCTTTCAAGCTCTGTATACATGGACCAGGGGCAAGACAAGCAGTATAGACCTGATCAAAGCTATACTAGATGAAGACAGGATGGAACAAAACCTCACAGGTGAACCAGATCAATGAAACATACCCAGGCAAAACAAACAAAGACCTTATTGAGGGCTTTGAACAATTTACTCCTGCCTTAACACTTCTCTGGCTGCAATCAAAATTTTAAATCAACCATGTTGTGGATGCACAAGCTGCTGGCCTTGGTTGTAGGACAGATGCACACATGCAGTTTGCCATCCAGTAGTTAAAACCTGCCAGCGGCAAAACCATGAGTCCGTGCAATGTGAGTCAGCCAGAGGTGGGTGTAGGGACAGAGAACCCTTTTGTGGGAAGCTCTTTCCATCTTCCCATTAGGCTGGATAACAGGGAGCTGACAGTATCGGCAAAGGCACATTAATGCTGATGTAGTTTCTGCTTGCATTAGGGTTTTGCTGGTATAGCTGGGACACAAAAAAAAAAATTGTGATTTTAGCTGAATCTCTATGCTACTTGAAGTATAGATCTGGTCAAATAATGAGAGAAACATTTTAAATTACACTTAAATCAGTTACAGTAACTGTACAGGTGGAAGTGGCAGATTTCATCTACAGCGAACTTTCATACTTGTACCATGAGCTGAAGACTGGCAAAAAATTTGAAAGTTCACAAAAATACTTTTTTCTATTTGTTCCTGTCTGCTGAATATTCGCAAGCTTCAAAGACCTGACTGCATCCATAGTTTTTAAAAATAGAAAGGGATCTTATATTTACAGTTTATTTGTGCATACTGAGTGAGGTGGATTCATACTGATACATACCAGTTATCCATTTTGACTTGCAGGCTTGGAATCTGAAGAAAAATTACATGTCATGTTCTTTGTTTCTCTTTTCTGTTACATGGTCGAAAAGAGCATGTGTACACTGAAGTAGTTAAAACCCACAATTACTGGTTTTACATTATTTATCATGGGAATCAAAATGTATGAAAATTATTAATATGGTGCAGGAAAGCAGTGCTGGAATCAGACGACCATAGAACTTTCAAAATGTGTACCTGAGCGTGTTTTATTCAGTATATGGTGGAGACTCTCTGACGTAAATTAATTTTATAGAAACTTAAGCAGATAGCCACAGCTGCACTTCGCAACTGCCAGAGATTTCTGTGACTGGCAATTTTCCAGCAATCCTGCTAAGTAAGAACTGAAAAGTTTACCCCAAGCAGCTACGCAGCGGCAGACTCCAGGACTGAAATAAACTGGCTGTCAGTTTAGCACGGGGTTACTCATAAATGTATTGAATATTGGATTTTGAGTCAGTTTTGAAGTCAGGTTGTTGATTACTCCAAAGAGACCTGTGAGAAATCATTCTATCAAAATTCATTACTGGAATTAATTTTAGGTTATTCCATTGCCTGTAAGATTTGACATCTTTTGCCTTCCATAATATTTATTCTTGATCCCAAATGACAATATCTTATGAATTACCTCATAGGTTTAAAGACGAAGTAATTTTTGAAGTATTACTTTGGCTAAATATTTAAGCCATTTGTGACTACAAGTTAAGCTTTTAATTTAAATTATAAAATCTGTATTCAGCAAACTGAGGTGCCTTTTTTAGCCTTACTATTTATTGTTCTTATGGTATTATTGGGAGAGAAATGAGGTGAGTGAATTTGGAGGAGAGGCCTGGCCTCTAAGTTCACTTTTAGGGCAACTACAGAGAGAGCCTTATGCTGAAGGTCCTCCTCTAAAACCACAAGTCAAAGCAAAACCTCCCCCAGCTTAGTGAGACAATAGGTCTTGACTCTTCTGCAGTGGGATTTCTGCACAACCTTAAATCAGGATCCTGAATCAGGAACCTTAAAACAGGATCCTGAAGGGCAATGATGGAGAATGAAGTTTGTTAAATGTGTTTTTAACACTTATTTGAATACTTGAGAATGGTTTTACACCCAGCAACTGAGAGCGCAAGTGGCCCCTACGTTTCCCTCCGGTTTATTTATTGACCCATTTAATCTGACCTTTGAAAAACATTTGTCTCTATCGACTTTTTTGCCTCCAGACAGCTCTGTAATAAACAAGGAGAATACTTGAGAAAGGAACACAAGTAAATTGCAAATGGTTCTGGTAACAGCTTGAGGTGATGTTTATTTTTCGTGTTTGATTCCGCCTTTTGTGACAGACATTGCCTACAGTCAGAAGCAAACAGCTTTGTGAACAAGTAGGCACAAGAAATCAGGCAGAAGAGGAAAGTGCAAGTGCTTTGCTGGGTACTAGGCTTCCTCGTCCTAAGTGATCAGCTCATTTCTGACTGCAAAGCACAGTTTCCAGCTTAGTTAATTTCTTATTTTATAACTGCTCCACAGTTAATAACAGCATACTGAAAAGTTAGGAAGAATGTGACAAATTAAAAATGTTTACTGGTTCTTCTTATTTTGCTGTAAGAAAAAAAAAAACACAAAAAAAAAAAAAGGCAGGCAAATGTGGTTAGTCCAGGAAACTACTCTGTCATTTCTTAATTCTCAACAGCTTAAATCAGAATTTGTCTTAACTTCATGCTCAGCTGGTTTCCAAGAAGAGCCAACAAAGCCTTCTGGAGGTTGATGAGTGCTGTATTGACATGGCCAGTTGCTTGTCACTGGGGTCTGGAGGCGTGAGCTGATGGTGCGATGCATTGCTATGGGTGCCATGTCCCTTGCTTGGGAATATCGGCATCCTGCCCTATCCACCCCACCTCTATGTCCTGAGGACACCAGAGTCATCCAGATGAATCACTGTTCGGGTGCATCCTACAAACTCATGGTGGCTACAAAACTGAGTCAGACCTGCTTTTCAAAGCTGTGACATTACCTTTGGACCTTTCACCTCTGTCTCCTCTGCTAAGATTTGTTTTAGGATCCAAAAGGGGTGACATTTTTCTTAGTCAACTACCTAAGAAAGTACTTCTTTTTAAAGACCTGTGGAGAACCTCGGAGGAATGATGTTACGTAACAAACCACTCTGCTCACTGGTAAGAAAGTGCCTGGATGGGGGGACTAGCTACATCCCAGTCAAAGGATGGGGTTTATTCATCATGGACTTTTCTGCTGATTCCAGTCACATTCAGCTGGAGACAAATTTAGATCTTGAACTTAAAATAATATAGACAACACTGAGTGAGGTCTAAAACTCAGATTATTTTATCTGAGCAGGTTTGTGTATTCCTTCTGTAAATCAAGTACTTACATAGTGTTCACCCATAGAGCTCTGAAGCAGGGTCACATAAATGAAAACCTAATCCTGGGTAGTGCTGGCCAGGATTTGTCAGTGGAAATAAAAACTTTTGGAAACTGCAGGAATTGCTGGTACTTGTGGGTGAGACAGAGCGCAAAAGTGGGTGAGAGAAAGAAGAACAAGCAGTCATCTCATGAGTGGCTCAGGGGACACAGGAAGGATATCTCTAAAACCGACCTAAGCTTTGGGGTCTCTGTTCCTCGGTGGGCAGAGGTAGATGAGCCACAGGAAGATTTCTTCCACATTTTGTAGATACTTGCAGCAGGCAAGAAGGGCACTGCTGATTAATGCAGGATTTACATCATTGACCTGAACTGACAGGATCCAGATTAAAACGGTTCTGAGAGAGCCGGTAGATGTTCTGGGGGCTTATTTGAGCTCTCATGATTTCTATATCTCAATTCCTTTCCAATATTAAAAGAAAACAAGTTTTGAATTTTTTTTTTTTTTAAATCAAGTAGGTTTCCATCCTGTTCTTCCACTATCTATAATTTTTTCTGTATCTTGGCTGGACATATCAATCTAATAAAGGCAAGCATCATAGGCTAACACAGTGTGCTGGCTCAGGCAGCCCCCGCCCAGCTCTTCCTCTCCTCTTCCCAGGGCTTGGCTAGCCCTGCCAGGAAGCAGACCAGGAAGAAGCTGCAACTTTCTCTACCAAGAGGTTGTTCGCTGAGTAGTTGTAGATAACAGAGGACAGCAGAAAGAGAAGCAGCCAGGCCTTCTGCATTCTCCTTGCTACAGTGAGGCAGAGTCAAATATTTTGAGATAGAAATTGTAGTAGGGGAGGTAGTTTTGATAGGTTTTATCAGAGAAAATGACTAAAGGAAAGAGACTGCAACCTCTCTAAAGATAATGGCTGACTACATCACAGCCTCCAGCGGTCTCAGGCACCACGAAACTTAAGGTAGGTGCTAAAAAACATTTTCTGGAAAATCAAGCATAGGGATCACTAGTTACATGTACCAGGAGAATAGACATTTTACAAACCTTACTCATTTGCAGAGCATATCTCAAAACTTTTAGCATTTCTCTACAGATCTTAATTTCTCATGTGGAGGTGATCAGGGGAACCTGCAATAAGACTGAGAACCAGAATGTCCAGACTTGGACTTTTAAATAAACCATTTCCAGTCTCAGCTCAATGACTGACACTGAATGAAAGATCATTTTGTTCATGGGTATGAGCTCACAGTCATAGAGTGGGGCAGGGAGCAGTGAGAAAATTTGTGAGAAATCGGCCCTATCCTTCTGCTATCAAGACATCATACCCAAACTTGCAGGACTTAGGCTAGAGATCACAAGGCTGCAGTTCCTTTTAATAATGCTTTTTCCAATCTAGGGTATCATCCGTTCTTGCTTGTCAGATTAAGCACTCAATTCTCAGCAAGCAACACTCTGAAGTTAGAGTGAGCAGTTATTTAGGCACTATCTTCTATGTAAAAACAATGATGCAAGTTATCATAGGGAGGTGCTTGCTGTTGAAGCCATGTTAGATGATATACAAGACATGACAAGGAGTCCTGGAAAGTGCTACGAAGTGCAAAGTTTACTAGTCCTGAATGTCCTGAGTATGTTTATTTATTTGTCTGGCAGTGATCTTGGTGGTTCCATGACTAACATCTTAATTAATGAAAACATGTGCTCTGGCCACTAGATCACATTGATGATGGTTTTTGTTTGCAATCTGTAAGCAAGGGAGTTGTTTCCATGATCAGTCTGAAAAATTATCAGTGAAAGGTTGTCTTGCAGGCAGGGGTTTTGGTGCAACATTGCAGAACAAGCTGTTCCAGGCCAGCAGAACTGGGATGTTACACCCCTGCTCTGCTCTTTCTGGAGGCAGCTCTGACAACACAGGGAAGGGGCACCAGGGCAGCTGCCTCAGACGGCAGCTTGGGTTCATCATGTGCACCTGTAAATCTGGCATCCCACAGCCCGTTCTATCTGTGTGGTGGGAAAGAACCATCTTGCTTACAAGTTTTTTAAACAATTACATTTGAACATCTGTTCTATTTGCACCTTCCTTTTCTGCAAAGTCCTAATAACATTACATGAACCTGCACAGGCTTTTATCTCTGGGAATCTGAATCTTGCTGGTTTTTTTATCCCCTCCATGCACACTTGGGTTTAATGATCTTAAAGGCCTGTATTTTAACACAGCTCTTTGTGAAAGGGACTGAAGCTGATGTTGCAGCTTTCTGCCTTACTCCTTTCCCCACCTCCTTTCACTCTGGCTGCTGCACTGTGAAATTTCTGCCATGAACTCATAGAGTTTACTGGGCTCCTTCTTGAAACTTGTTATTTTCTATCTGATCTTCCCTCTCCTCATTTTTTAAGGTTTGTGAGCTCTCTCTCTTCAGGACTTCCATGACCTGACTCATCTTCAGTCTTTCTCTATGCCTTACAATCAGACCAAGGTGAATCTTCACTCACGTTAACTTTCTTTCTGCATCAAAGCAGTTTACCCAGCCCCTTCTCCAAATTTGTGCACAGCCTGTGATGCACTTTCCTTCCTGCCCAGCAGTTCAAACCCCACCCCTGACACCAAATACCTTGTTTAGGATGTTTGGCTTCTTTGTTTATAAAAGGCACCATCAACTTGATCTTCGTGGTCAGGTGGTTTTTAAGACTTCCTGGTTAAATCACTGAGAAAATGTTCCCCTGTTCTCAGCTGCCCAGATACCCAGCTTACTTCAGACCCTCAATGCAGGCAGTTGTATGCACCAGAGAAGATGACATCTTCTTCCTTTCTTTTCTGCCTGCCTTTAAGAGCCATGTGGCAGATGGGTTCTCCTGCCACCCTTAGGTGACAGTGGCCATCCACCTCAACATCTTGGTGGCCCTGGGGAAGAATGTCGTAGTCTCAGAGTGGGGTTGGTCCTTGGCTTTTCTTCCTCTGACAAGAGAGCCTGATGTTCAGATGCTGTCAAGACACAATCTGTTCTTCAACTTCACAGGTCTATAGAGTGGGTGGGAAGATGTCCAGAGGAAGACCTGTCTCTAGAACATCCTTCTTCCTCCGCAACTGGTCCTACCACAAGTCTCTTTTTCTCTTTAGCATGTCTCTCTGCTCTGCTGATTTAATCTTGGGGTTTATCAGTTTGGAAAAATTATAATGGAG